>NC_134358.1:563292077-563470144 GCF_048569485.1 Anomaloglossus baeobatrachus | reverse complement strand
GCTGCACTGAATACGGTATAAAGAATGGGTTTAGCTGTGCATTACCTATGTGCAGAGTCCGTGAAATTCGCCTGCCGGCTGCCCGACGCGCGTTTCGTCCTGCGTTGGACTTTCTCAAGGGACGGTAGTATAGAAAGTCAGTTTCTCTATAAACTGATAGAAAAATCTAAACTGAAAAATTTCAAAAATGTTTCTCAAAAACAATAATACTTTTTTTTATTCGATACATTTTCATTTGTCATCATAGAACAAAGATTCTAATTTTTTTTTATATTTTTTATTTTTTTTTTGTAAGAATCAAACTTCTAACTTTTTATATTCTTTTTTTTTTTGCTTTACATGTTTTCCTAGGTTCTGGATATAACTGCTAATAATGAATGTCGTTGTAAATTGTATTTTCTTTGACCTGTTCTTGTTTTTCGTTGTTTCATTGCTTCATTGTCGTAACTTCTGATTATCGGCTCTCGCTATACTCCGCCCTCCGGCCGCCATGTCGTCTGTCCGCTGTCTGAGGCTGCTGCGTCTCGCATAGCTGTGTTCTATGGGCTTGACATCATCATACTTGCGATGTATGACACAAAGTCCCAAGCAGGTTGATGTCAGGCCCAAGATGGCTGCCTTCCTATGTCGCTATACAAACGTGAATATATTCCGCCGGGGTCGTGAATTCAAGTAGAAGACCGGTCACTGACTAATGAACGCATCGTTCTGCTGCACTGAGAATGTTTTTGTTTTTTTTATGTTTTTGTAGATTTTTGAGGATTTGTGTTGGGGTAATGTGGCTTTCTTTGTTTCCTTGTAGGTCAATGTGATACTTTTCATCTGCATCATCCGAATTTTGGTTCAAAAATTACACTCGCCCGATGTGGGAAGAAATGAAAACAGCCAATACATGTAGGTGTCACTAATGCTCCTGTGCTCTCTGCATTGTATGACTGGTGAGCGAAACGCGTCAGTCAACGTCAATTCAGTCATAGACACCTTAAACTTAGAAAAATGGAACTAGTGCCACTATTGTGTATAGGCCGTAACTGGTATTACAGCTTGACCTCGTCCACCTAAGGTGTGGCCCACAAATAACAGTGGCATCTGGAACCTTTCTAGGGGGTTATAGGGGGTTTTGTAACTGCTCTTTTACTCCTCCAAGAGCATTTAGGGTTGTCACTCATAATATTTATCAGAATGCCAGATTTATCATTTACTGGACCATAAGATGCACCTAGGTTTAGGAAAATAGCCAAAAAAATTTGAAGGAAAAAATGTGGTCATGATGCATTATGGGGGATCTGCCACTGACATTGTTATGAGGGTAATGTCCCCCAGTTCTGTATTAATGTCCCCCCTCCTGGGCCCCTTCCTGGTAAATATGTGGCATATGTCCCCCATCTGGTATATATGTCCCCCCTCTTTGGCTTATCCTGGTATATATGTCCCCTATCCTGGGCCCATCCTTGTATATATGTTCTCCATCCTGGTATATGTGTCCCAGATCCTGGACCCATCCTGGTATATTTGTTCTTTAGCCTGGTATATATCTCCCTCATCCTGGTTTATATGTTGCCCATCTTGGGCTTATCATGATATATATGTTCCCCATCCTGGGCCCCTTCCTGCTATATATGTACCCTATCCTGATATATATGTTCCACATTGTAGGCCCATCCTGGTATATATGTCCCCCATCCGGAGCCACTTCCTGGTATATATGTGGTCCATCCTTGTATATATGTCATCCTTCCTGGACCCATCCTGGTATATATGTCCCCCATCCTGTTACTTATGAACCTCATCCTGGGCCCCTTCCTGGTAAATATTTCCTTCATCCTGATATATGTTTTCCATCCTAGACCTCTTCCTGGTAAATATGTCCCCCATCCTGGGCTCATACTGGTATATAAGTTCCTCATGCAGGAATATACATCCCCTGTCCTGGGCCCATCCTAATATATATGTCCCTCATCCTGGTATATAAGTTCCCCATCCTGGTATATATATCCCCCATCCTGGTATATATGTCCCCTTCCTTGTATATATGTTCCCCACCCTGGGCCCATCATGGTATATATGTCCTCCATTCTGGTATATATGTTGCCCATCCTGGGCCCCTTCCTGCTATATATGTACCCTATCCTGGTATATATGTTCCACATCCTAGGCCTATCCTGGTATATATGTTCCACATCCTAGGCCTATCCTGGTATATATGTTCCACATCCTAGGCCCCTTCCTGATATATATGTCCCCCATCCGGAGCCCCTTTCTGGTATATATGTCCCCCATCCTAGGCCCTTTCCTGGTATATATGTGGCACATCCTTGTATATATCTTATCCTTCTTGGACCCATCCTGGTATATATGTTCCCCACCCTGGGCCCATCATGGTATATATGTCCTCCATCCTGGTATATATGTTGCCCATCCTGGGCCCCTTCCTGGTATGTATGTCCCCTATCCTGAGCCAATCCTTGTATATATGTTCCGCATCCTGGGCCCATCTTGGTATACATGGTCCCCCATAACGGGGCCATCCTGGTTTATATGTTGCCCATCTTGGGCTTATCATGATATATATGTTCTCCATCCTGGGCCCCTTCCTGCTATATATGTACCCTATCCTGGTATACAGTTAGGTCCAGAAATCTTTGGACAGTGACACGATTTTCGCGACTTGGGCTCTGCATGCCACCACATTGGATTTGAAATGAAACCTCTACAACAGAATTCAAGTGCAGATTGTAACGTTTAATTTGAAGGTTTGAACAAAAATATCTGATAGAAATTGTAGGAATTGTCACATTTCTTTACAAACACTCCACATTTTAGGAGGTCAAAAGTAATTGGACAAATAAACCAAACCCAAACAAAATATTTTTATTTTCAATATTTTGTTGCGAATCCTTTGGAGGCAATCACTGCCTTAAGTCTGGAACCCATGGACATCACCAAACGCTGGGTTTCCTCCTTCTTAATGCTTTGCCAGGCCTTTACAGCCGCAGCCTTCAGGTCTTGCTTGTTTGTGGGTCTTTCCGTCTTAAGTCTGGATTTGAGCAAGTGAAATGCATGCTCAATTGGGTTAAGATCTGGTGATTGACTTGGCCATTGCAGAATGTTCCACTTTTTTGCACTCATGAACTCCTGGGTAGCTTTGGCTGTATGCTTGGGGTCATTGTTCATCTGTACTATGAAGCGCCGTCCGATCAACTTTGCGGCATTTGGCTGAATCTGGGCTGAAAGTATATCCCGGTACACTTCAGAATTCATCCAGCTACTCTTGTCTGCTGTTAGGTCATCAATAAACACAAGTGACCCAGTGCCATTGAAAGCCATGCATGCCCATGCCATCACGTTGCCTCCACCATGTTTTACAGAGGATGTGGTGTGCCTTGGATCATGTGCCGTTCCCTTTCTTCTCCAAACTTTTTTCTTCCCATCATTCTGGTACAGGTTGATCTTTGTCTCATCTGTCCATAGAATACTTTTCCAGAACTGAGCTGGCTTCATGAGGTGTTTTTCAGCAAATGTAACTCTGGCCTGTCTATTTTTGGAATTGATGAATGGTTTGCATCTAGATGTGAACCCTTTGTATTTACTTTCATGGAGTCTTCTCTTTACTGGTGACTTAGAGACAGATACACCTACTTCACTGAGAGTGTTCTGGACTTCAGTTGATGTTGTGAACGGGTTCTTCTTCACCAAAGAAAGTATGCGGCGATCATCCACCACTGTTGTCATCCGTGGACGCCCAGGCCTGTTTGAGTTCCCAAGCTCACCAGTCAATTCCTTTTTTCTCAGAATGTACCCGACTGTTGATTTTGCTACTGCAAGCATGTCTGCTATCTCTCTGATGGATTTTTTCTTTATTTTTCAGCCTCAGGATGTTCTGCTTCACCTCAATTGAGAGTTCCTTAGACCGCATGTTGTCTGGTCACAGCAACAGCTTCCAAATGCAAAACCACACACCTGTAATCAACCCCAGACCTTTTAACTACTTCATTGATTACAGGTTAACGAGGGAGACGCCTTCAGAGTTAATTGCAGCCCTTAGAGTCCCTTGTCCATTTACTTTTGGTCCCTTGAAAAAGAGGAGGCTATGCATTACAGAGCTATGATTCCTAAACCCTTTCTCCGATTTGGATGTGAAAACTCTCATATTGCAGCTGGGAGTGTGCACTTTCAGCCCATATTATATATAGAATTGTATTTCTGAACATGTTTTTGAAAACAGCTAAAATAACAAAACTTGTGTCACTGTCCAAATATTTCTGGCCCTGACTGTATATGTTCCACATCCTAGGCCTATCCTGGTATATATGTTCCACATCCTAGGCCTATCCTGGTATATATGTTCCACATCCTAGGCCTATCCTGGTATATATGTTGCCCATCCTGGGCCCCTTCCTGGTATGTATGTCCCCTATCCTGAGCCAATCCTTATATATATGTTCCGCATCCTGGGCCCATCTTGGTATACATGGTCCCCCATAACAAGGCCATCCTGGTATATATGTCCCACATCATGGGCCCATCCTGGTATATATGCCTCCCGTTATGCCGCACATATTAAAAATACACATTTCTACTCCCCTTCCCTCTGATTCCTCAGTGCACGGCGTCCTGTTGTAATCCGTGCACCGGGGGAACAGTCATTGTTACAAACTCACTAAACTTGTAAATGTCTCTGTTTGTAGAATTGGCAAAACTTTCCTCCAAATCCCGTCTCATGTAGCCTGACTTTCAACATAAATGTTGCTGTTTGGGAGCGCGGTCCTGGCACTCGTTTACGAGATGTTCTTCCTAATTAAGACAAATTCCATCTCCTGCGCCTCTCTGTGTCTGCGGCTGGAGGCCTTGTGTAGAGCGCTTGTTTATTGGGGCAGAAGTTTCTCCCGGCAGGCAACTTTCCAGCGGCATTTCGTGCCGAGCGGCTGTAACTCAACCATGCGATGGCTCCTTTGTGCAGGACGGGAATATGTACCAGGAAAATACTTGTCAAATTTATTCTCATTAACTCTTGTTACTGCTAATGAGACGCGCTTTGTTCTCTGTTGTCACTTTGTTTCGAGGAGGGTTATCAATAAATAATAAAAACATCGCATTATTGTGGTCTGCGAATGCGGCGGAGCGTCCTGCCGTGCGGTGGAGCCGAGAAAGAAAATGTGACAATGTGTGAGCCGGGAAATACAACAGAACATTGTATCATTAGCAGAGAGGAAATGTGGAACTGGAACAAGGATGAGCCAGAAAAATAAAACCACGGACAGGCGCAGCCACAGAACCAAACGGTGCTGACTTGGGTCAGAAATCTCAAGAATGGCAGGTCTTGGTGGGTGTTCCCGGTATACAGCGGGTCTTGTGGGGTGTTCCCAGTATATGGCAGGTCTTGGTGGGTGTTCCCAGTATATTGCAGGTCTTGGTGGGTGTTCCCGGTATACAGCGGGTCTTGTGGGGTGTTCCCAGTATATTGCAGGTCTTGTGGGGTGTTCTGGGTGTATGGCGGGTCTTGTGGGGTGTTCCCAGTATACGGCAGGTCTTGTGTGCTGTTCCTAGTATACAGTGGGTCTTCTGGGGTGTTTCCAATGTACAGAAAGTCTTGTGGGGTGTTCTGGCGTACAGTGGGTCTTGTGGGGGGTTCCTGGTATACTGGAGGTCTTTTGGGGTGTTCCAGGTATACAGCAGGTCTTGTGGGGTGTTCCCGGTATACAAAAGGTCTTGTGGGGTGTTCCCGGTATACGGCAGATCTTGTGGGGTGTTCTGGGTATATGGCAGGTCTTGTGGGGAGTTACTGGTATGTGGTAGGTTTTGTGGGGAGTTACTGGTATACGGTGGGTCTTGTGGAGTGTTTCCAGTATATGGCAGGTCTTGTAGGGTATTCCTGGTAGACGGCGGGTCTTGTGGGGTGTCCCCAGTATATGGCGAGTCTTTTGGGGGTATTCCCAGTATACGGCAGGTCTTGTGGGGTTTTCCTGGCATACGGCAGGTCTTGTTGGGTGTTTCCGGTATATGCAGCTCTTGTTGGGTGTCCCCGGTATACGGCAAATCTTGTGGGATATTCTAGGTAAATGGCAAGTCTTGTGGGGAGTTACCGGTATATAGCAGGTCTTGTGGGGAGTTGCGATTATACAGCAGGTCTTGTGGGAGTTCCTGGTATACAGCAGGTCTTGTGGGGAGTTCCCGGTATACGGCAGGTCTTGTGGGGAGTTCCCGGTATACGGCAGGTCTAATGGGGAGTTACCGGTATATGGCAGGTCTTGTGGGGAGTTACTGGTATTTGGCAGGGCTTGTGGGGAGCTACCGGTATTTGGCAGGTCTTGTGGGGAGTTACCGGTATTTGGCAGGTCTTGTGGGGATTTACTGGTATTTGGCCGGTCTTGTGGGGAGCTACCGGTATTTGGCAGGTCTTGTGGGGAGTTACCGGTATTTGGCAGGTCTTGTGGGGAGCTACCGGTATTTGGCAGGTCTTGTGGGGAGTTACCGGTATTTGGCAGGTCTTGTGGGGAGCTACCGGTATTTGGCAGGTCTTGTTGGGAGTTACCGGTATTTGGCAGGTCTTGTGGGGAGTTACCTGTATTTGGCAGGTCTTGTGGGGTGTTCCCGGTATTTTCAGGTCTTGTGGGGTGTTACCGGTATATGGCAGGTCTTGTGGGGTGTTACCGGTATATGGCAGGTCTTGTGGGGTGTTCCCGGTATTTGGCAGGTCTTGTGGGGTGTTCCCGGTATTTTCAGGTCTTGTGGGGAGTTACCGGTATTTGGCAGGTCTTGTGGGGTGTTACCGGTATATGGCAGGTCTTGTGGGGAGTTACCGGTATTTGGCAGGTCTTGTGGGGTGTTACCGGTATATGGCAGGTCTTGTGGGGAGTTACCGGTATTTGGCAGGTCTTGTGGGGAGTTACCGGTATTTGGCAGGTCTTGTGGGGAGTTACCGGTATATGGCAGGTCTTGTGGGGAGTTACCGGTATTTGGTAGGTCTTGTGGGGAGTTACCGGTATTTGGCAGGTCTTGTGGGGAGCTACCGGTATTTGGCAGGTCTAGTGGGGTGTTCCCGATATTTGGTAGGTCTTGTGGGGTGTTCCCGGTATATGGCAGGTCTTGTGGGGTGTTCCCGGTATATGGCAGGTCTTGTGGGGAGTTACCGGTATTTGGCAGGTCTTGTGGGGTGTTCCCGGTATTTGGTAGGTCTTGTGGGGAGCTACCGGTATTTGGCAGGTCTTGTGGGGAGTTACCGGTATACGGCAGGTCTTGTGGGGTGTTACCGGTATTTGGCAGGTCTTGTGGGGTGTTATCGGTATATGGCAGGTCTTGTGGGGAGTTACCGGTATTTGGCAGGTCTTGTGGGGAGTTACCGGTATTTGGCAGGTCTTGTGGGGAGTTACCGGTATATGGCAGGTCTTGTGGGGAGTTACCGGTATTTGGCAGGTCTTGTGGGGAGCTACCGGTATTTGGCAGGTCTTGTGGGGAGCTACCGGTATTTGGCAGGTCTAGTGGGGTGTTCCCGATATTTGGTAGGTCTTGTGGGGTGTTCCCGGTATATGGCAGGTCTTGTGGGGTGTTCCCGGTATATGGCAGGTCTTGTGGGGAGTTACCGGTATTTGGCAGGTCTTGTGGGGTGTTCCCGGTATTTGGTAGGTCTTGTGGGGAGCTACCGGTATTTGGCAGGTCTTGTGGGGTGTTACCGGTATACGGCAGGTCTTGTGGGGTGTTACCGGTATTTGGCAGGTCTTGTGGGGTGTTACCGGTATATGGCAGGTCTTGTGGGGAGTTACCGGTATGTGGCAGGTCTTGTGGGGTGTTCCCAGTATACGGCAGATCTTGTGGGGTGTTCCCGGTATACGGCAGGTCTTGTGAGGTGTTACCGGTATGTGGAAGGTCTTGTGGGGTGTTACTGGTATTTGGCAGGTCTTGTGGGGAGTTACTGGTATTTGGCAGGTCTGGTGGGGTGTTCCCGGTATACGGCAGGTCTTGTGGGGTGTTACCGGTATTTGGCAGGTCTTGTGGGGTGTTACCGGTATATGGCAGGTCTTGTCGGGAGTTACCGGTATGTGGCAGGTCTTGTGGGGTGTTCCGGTATTTGGCAGGTCTTGTGGGGTGTTCCCGGTATACGGCAGGTCTTATGGGGTGTTCCCGGTATATGGCAGGTCTTGTGGGGTGTTCCCGGTATATGGCAGGTCTTGTGGGGTGTTCCCGGTATTTGGCAGGTCTTGTGGGGTGTTGCCGGTATTTGGTAGGTCTTGTGGGGAGCTACCGGTATTTGGCAGGTCTTGTGGGGTGTTACTGGTATACGGCAGGTCTTGTGGGGTGTTACCGGTATTTGGCAGGTCTTGTGGGGTGTTCCCGGTATTTGGTAGGTCTTGTGGGGAGCTACCGGTATTTGGCAGGTCTTGTGGGGTGTTACCGGTATACGGCAGGTCTTGTGGGGTGTTACCGGTATATGGCAGGTCTTGTGAGGTGTTACCGGTATGTGGCAGGTCTTGTGGGGTGTTACTGGTATTTGGCAGGTCTTGTGGGGAGTTACTGGTATTTGGCAGGTCTTGTGGGGTGTTCCCGGTATACGGCAGGTCTTGTGGGGTGTTACCGGTATTTGGCAGGTCTTGTGGGGTGTTACCGGTATATGGCAGGTCTTGTCGGGAGTTACCGGTATGTGGCAGGTCTTGTGGGGTGTTATCGGTATTTGGCAGGTCTTGTGGGGTGTTCCCGGTATACGGCAGGTCTTGTGGGGTGTTACCGGTATACGGCAGGTCTTGTGGGGTGTTACCGGTATGTGGCACGTCTTGTGGGGTGTTACCGGTATACGGCAGGTCTTGTGGGGTGTTACCGGTATACGGCAGGTCTTGTGGGGAGTTACCGGTATGTGGCAGGTCTTGTGGGGTGTTACAGGTATACGGCAGGTCTTGTGGGGTGTTACCGGTATTTGGCAGGTCTTGTGGGGTGTTCCCGGTATACGGCAGGTCTTGTGGGGTGTTACCGGTATGTGGCAAGTCTTATCCGTAAACATTATCTGAAGGGAGACCATCATTTTTACACTTTTATACAACAGTTGAGTGTAGACAGTGCAGAATTTGTAATTGTGTCCAGACTGTAGGGTACATCTTGCGCCCGATAAATCACATTGGTGCCGGTGAAGTGTTTATTTCCCGCATCCAAAGCACAATGTATCCAGAGGATGAGACACAAAGTATCACCGCGGGAAATCCGAGCGTCACATCGTGTAACTCCTAATGATAACAGAGAATCTCTTCCACTCTTCCGCAGATTAGGAAAAACTAAACATCAGAAATAAAACATCTCCTCTTCTAGAATCTCTCTCTGTAATATTCTATGTCTATGAATTAGTGGACTGTTCCAGGATTACAATAAAAGCGTCTGTTTTTACTCCAGAAACGGCGCCCCCCGAGTGTATAGGTCATGTGTTGTATTACACCTCGTGTAAATGGAGCTGCAGTACCAAAGATGGCCACTGGCCAAGGGGGGCGCTGTATCTTGACCAATATCTTGGCTATCGGTTCCTTTTAATTCAGGCTTAAAGTCTAAATTTACCAATGTACCTAGCAATATAAGTTTGGCTGTAGGTAACATCCTTTGAGCTGAGATATAAGGTGCTGTTTGCAGGGTTTTTTTGCATTACAGACCTGTGAAATGTGGTCAGTAGTCACATTTTTCCTTGCTTTTAAGAAGTCGATTTATATGCATTGCAGAGTATTCACGCCGGGGACCTCAGGGCAGAGTTATCCGCCCGGCCTTATATGCATAATAATAAAATAAACGTTATTTCATTCCTTTACTGTTATCACAACCGAAGAAGATTGGGATGAAAAGAAATGCAAATATGCGGTTACTGGAAGCGACTGGGAGTCAGAAAAAATGGCGCCTGCCCTTTAAGGCGCGTGACATTCCCCTCTCCATGAACAAAGTGATATTATTCCGCCTTTATTATAGGGCGCGGGGTCGTCGCTGCCTCCTGACTGCAGCTCATAGGCAAGTGATGACTAAAATAGGGTCAAAGACTACGACTGCATCAGAAAATATAATGGAGGGGTCACATCCGAGAAGAAACTGGGAAAACAATAATTCAGGACCCTCCCTGAGTGGAGAGCGATGAGAACAAGCAGCTCAGCCCATTGATTTCTTAGAGAAAAGTGTAATGCACCATATGGCCAGTAGAGGCACTGCAGCAGAACAGGACATTGCTACCGCTGCCGACGATCACTGGTGATCCCGAGGGTCTCATCAATCAGCACATTCTGCTCTCAGCTTAAGGCTGAAGAAGCCTCATCACAAAAAGTACTCATATAGTCATGGGTGTAAATTTAAGGGGCTCTAATAGTCTTGGGTGTAAGGGGACCATATAGTCATGGGTGTAAGGAAACTATATAGTCATGGCTGTAAGCGGCTCATATAGTCATGGGTATAAGTGTACAAGGCCCATATAGTCATGGGTGTAAGTGTAAGGGGACTATATAGTCCTTGGTGTTAAGTGAAAGGGGACCATATAGTCATGGGTGTAAGTATAAGGGGACCATATAGTCATGGGTGTAAGTATATGGGGACCATATAGTCATGGGTGCAAGTATATGGGGACCATATAGTCATGGGTGCAAGTGTAAGGGGACCATATAGTCATGGGTGCAAGTGTAAGGGGATCATATAGTCATGGGTGCAAGTGTAAGGGGCCCATATAGTCATGGGTGTAAGCGTAAGGGGATCATACAGTCATGGGTGCAAGTGTAAGGGGACCATATAGTCATGGGTGCAAGTGTAAGGGGATCATATAGTCATGGGTGCAAGTGTAAGGGGCTCATATAGTCATGGGTGTAAGCGTAAGGGGACCATATAGTCATGGGTGCAAGTGTAAGGGGACCATATATTCATGGGTGCAAGTGTAAGGGGACCATATAGTCATGGGTGCAAGTGTAAGGGGACCATATAGTCATGGGTGTAAGTATAAGGGGACCATATAGTCATGGGTGCAAGTGTAAGGGGACCATATAATCATGGGTGCAAGTGTAAGGCGACCATATAGTCATGGGTGTAAGTATAAGGGGACCATATAGTCATGGGTGTAAGTGTAAGGGGACCATATAATGGGTGTAAGTGTAAGGGGACCATATAGTCATGGGTGTAAGTGTAAGGGGACCATATAGTCATGGGTGTAAGTGTAAGGGGACCATATAGTCATGGGTGTAAGTATAAGGGGACCATATAGTCATGGGTGTAAGTGTAAGGGGACCATATAGTCATGGGTGTAAGTGTAAGGGGACCATATAGTCATGGGTGTAAGTATAAGGGGACCATATAATGGGTGTAAGTGTAAGGGGACCATATAGTCATGGGTTGTAAGTGTAAGGGGACCATATAGTCATGGGTGTAAGTGTAAGGGGACCATATAGTCATGGGTGTAAGTATAAGGGGACCATATAATGGGTGTAAGTATAAGGGGACCATATAAGAATGGGTGTAAGTGTAAGGGGACCATATAGTCATGGGTGTAAGTGATTTTTAGACATAATTTGCCATTTTGCTCCATAGTCCGGACCAAGAACTTATTCTAGGACCACAAAATATTTTTCACGATTGTCCACCCCCATTTTCTAGTGTTACAGGGGAGGGGGGGGAGGCTCGGATCTTGGGTTTCCTCGATCTGTGACTCGTCGCCATCCTTCGCTCACAGAATCAGACGCCATTTCTTCTTTTTACCAGTAGAACGGTTTTAATTAAGTAAAGTCCTTTAGGTCGACGCCATCTTTGTGGAAAATGACTGAGCATAAAACCAATTGAAGTGCAAAGAGAGGACATAAATCAATGAATATTTCCCATTTAATATCCGCCGAGGACATTATCATCCTGAGTGCGGTGACGGAAGCTGCGGCGTCAGCCGGAATCAGGCGCAATGTCATCTGAGAGTGCCGTGCACAACATAAATCACTGGAAGGGGTCACCGTCCGGGAAATCTGCACCCTCAGAGCCGCAGCTCACGCTCCGCAGTGCCTGTACAGCAGGTACCTGATAATAATCAGCCAATGCTGTGCTGCAGTGTAAAGCATGGGGGACAGAACAGGAGTCTCAGCCTAGAAGAGGATTTCAGGTACCTGAGTCTCCAGTGTAAGGTGCAGCCTCGTGGTTTTCGCCCAGTGGAGCGGTGTGCTTTTTTACAGTACAGTTATGCAGTATTTCATAATGGCTGTAGGGGGGGAGACGTTGCTCTCACTTGTGAATTTCTTCTCCGTGCTGCAGATCCATTGTGATCATTTGTGGTGGCTTAAATCTACGTTAAAGGTTAAATATACTATACTCCAATAATATCCAGAGCTGCATTCACAATTCTGCTGTTATGTCCTACCGTATACACAAATCACATCCAGAGCTGTATTCACAATTCTGCTGTTATGTCCTACCTTATACACAAATCACATCCAGAGCTGTATTCACAATTCTGCTGTTATGTCATACCTTATACACAAATCACATCCGTAGCTGTATTCACGATTCTGCTGTTATGTCATACCTTATACACAAATCACATCCGTAGCTGTATTCACGATTCTGCTGTTATGTCATACCTTATACACAAATCACATCCAGAGCTGCATTTATGATTCTGCTGTTATGTCATACCTTATACACAAATCACATCCAGAGCTGTATTCACGATACTGCTGTTATGTCATACCTTATACACAAATCACATGCGGAGCTGTATTCACGGTTCTGCTGTTATGTCCTACCTTATACACAAATCACATCCGGAGCTGTATTCACAATTCTGCTGTTATGTCATACTTTATACACAAATCACATCCGTAGCTGTATTCACGATTCTGCTGTTATGTCATACCTTATACATAAATCACATCCAGAGCTGCATTTATGATTCTGCTGTTATGTTGTACTATATACCTAAACCATATCCAGAGCTTTATTCACGGTTCTGCTGTTATGTGACACCTTATACACAAATCACATTCAGAGCTGCAGCCCCATTTGTGTTGATATCCTATGCCCTACACAGTATTTACTTCCAGAGCTGCACTCACAATTTTACAGTTAACTTATGTCTTCTACTCTAATCCCATCCAGAGCTGCATTCACACTTGTACTGTAACATCATGCCTTCTGCTCTAGAGCTCAGATGTTTGATACTTCCTAGATTCATGTCCATGATCCCTCTCTACATTTGGTATTTTCTACTTTTGCGCAATTTATTCCTTAGAGGATATAGTGAGAGATTGGCTCAGCCGGCGTCTGCCATCATGTATGGGAGCGCAGCTCTTGAGGGTCTGGAAATAACTAGAAGACGTCTGCTTCTGAGTGGAGAGGGCAATAATGGCTAATTCATAACCGTGTGTCTTCCAGGAGACTGGCGAAGTCGACTCTTCTCCTAATCCCTCTGTTTGGAATCCACTACATCGTCTTCGCCTTCTTCCCGGACAACTACAAGATGGAGGTGAAGATGGTCTTCGAGCTCATTCTCGGCTCCTTCCAGGTAAGAAATGAAGGCGCGGTCACACTGAGCTGATATCAGACAATACTCTGCAATTTTCGAGTATAATTCTGTTTTTAGAACTCTGCACATTTATTTACAATTAAAGGAGTATTCTCAAGTTTGGAAGTCGTTATATATTCCCTATCCATGGTATAGGGGACACGTTCCCGATTTCTGGGTGCCCGAATGCGGGGACCCCCATCACTCCCAAGAATTGGGGCTCTGAAGATCCCTGTGTGAATGGAGCCGCGGTGGATCCTTCATATCATCCACAAGGAGAAGAACTTTGTCATGTGTGATGTGGATACATTTAACCCCCATATAATATATATATATGTAGCAGTTTATGTTCCTTTTTATGTTCCTCTAGGGTTTCGTGGTGGCGGTTCTCTACTGTTTCCTAAATGGAGAGGTAAGGAGAAAAGATTCCTCAGTCGAACAATTGAAATATTATTATAGAGTGACAATATTTAAGTAAATGTTCAGCTTTGAACACAATTGTTTTAAATCCGGGTATATATATATATATATATCTCAAATATATAAAGCTGAATGTGTGTGTGTGTGTGTGTGTGTGTGTGTGTGTTTGTCCGGGATTGGCATCTGCATCGTTGCAGCTACAGCCACAAAATTTTGCACACTCACACTTCTGGACCCCGAGAGCGTCATAGGCTATGTTTTGAGGGGAAATTTTAACCCCGCGCTTTACAGTTATTCACCAAAAAACCTGCTTCCATTAAAGCGAATGGAGCTGGGAGCCGCAGTGCAGCCAGAACTTCAGAAGAATGCGCAGCCACGCCCTTATATGGAATGTTGGCGTGTCACAATGCAGCCAGGGAAAGAGGCAGACACAAACAGGGTAAGAAACAGACATAGACACAAAGAGACAGACACAGACAAAGAGACAGACTGACAGGGAAAGAGACAGACGGGAAAGAGAGGGAAAGAGAGAGACAGGTTAAGAGACAGACAAAGAGACAGACAGTGAAAGAGAGGGAAAGAGACAGACCGGGTAAGAGACAGACAAAGAGACAGACACAGGGAAAGAGACAGACAGGGAAAGAGACAGACAGGGAAAGAGAGGGAAAGAGACAGACAGGGAAAGAGACAGACAGGGAAAGTGACAGAGATAGATAGACAGGGAAAGAGATAGACAGACAGGGAAAGAGATTGAGACAGACGGAGAAAGAGACAGTCAGAGACAGACAGGAAAAGAGATAGAGAGAGAGAGATATATGCAGAGGGGGAGACAGACAGAGAATGGGAGAGAAACAGAGAGACAGTTACTATCCCAGGTGTTAATACCTTCTATTTATACATTCTATCCCGGGAATGTTAATACATTCTATTTTGTTAACAACAGTTATTAACCCAGGCGAAGCCGAGTAGCACAGATAGTATATATGTGTGTATATATATATATATATATATATATATATATATATATATATATATATATATATATATATATATATATATATATATATATATATATACATAGTTATATTTATAAATGGTAAAATTGTCACTTCCTACAGCCACTGCTAGAGGGAGCTCAGGAGGAACATAATGCAAGATTATTATTGAGTTCAATGTATATATTGCCTACCGTAAGATTCTGAGCTCCCCCTAGTGGCGGCTGCAGGTAGCCACAATTTTATCATGTAAATATAAAAAAAATCACTCAAAAACATACTGATAATTTAGAAATTGAATTGTGTGGCTCAGTGGTGAAATGAAGATCTTTGTATAGTGCTCCTTTCTCAGTTATACTTTTTAATATATTGCATACAGTTGTTTTTTTTGTTGGTTTTTTTTTTATTGGGGCATGACTAGTAACAACAATGTGGATTGAAAGTGTTTTTATTAATTTTTATTCATTAATTTATGTTTATTTTTTTTACATTTATTTCATATATTGTGCCCCCCCCCCCCCCATAAGGGCCTGTCTGTAAAAGGGCAGGAAGACATATGAGTGCAAATAGGGTCTTATCCGGGTGAGAGGAAGAGCTTAAAGCGCTGAGAGAGTCTCACTTTCGTGGGTTGTGTCAGTCACGACCACTGTACTGGCGTAGCACATAGCTGCTGCAGCTCCACTTAGTAGTAAGTGCAGGATGCTGGTGGAAGGGTTAATGCCGGAAAGCTGAATCTCCTCTGTAACCCGGGGCTAATATACCGACCCCAGTTACAGAGAAAAGTAGCTTAACAAATAGGAGTATTTCAAGGCTGAAGTGTCCCCTAATGATCTTTTAGGTCCTTATGTGGTAAAGGCAGGATGGTGGAGGAAGGGTTAATGCCAGGCTGCCGTGAATTAGAGGAAACTCTAAGAAAGTTTGATGGTGATTTTATTAACAACACGTTTTGGAAATATCTTTCACCAGGTGAAAATCACACACATCCATCCATATTTTTTTTTGATCTGATGAAGGAGATATTTCTGAAACGCATTGTTAATAAAATCACCATCAAATGTTCTTGCGAGTTTCTTCTCATTCACAACAGCGTGGCCTTAACCCTTCCACTACCATCCTGCATAAGGGCTTAAAAGACCTTTGGGGGGCACTTCAGCTTTGAAATACTCTTTTTTTGTTAAACTAACTTCCCCTGTAACTGGGGTCAGTATATTAGCCCAGGTTACAGAGGACATTCAGCTTTCTGGCTGCACAGTAGAGCCCACTGGGCCTCCTAGGATCCAGCGGTTCCTTCTCACTCCCTACATCTAGGGATCACATGACCACTGGGTCCAAAGGAGTAAGCGCCGCCAATGCTTCCTATTACTGTACTCAGAGCGCTTGTTTTGCACTGTGTATACAGCGATTAGGAAGGCAGAGACGGTAATTAACCATCTCTGCCTTCTCTGTGGAATATTGACTGTTAAATCAGTTGAACGCAGACCACCCCAACATTTAAATTCCGGAAGCAGATAAATTATGTAAGAAACTACCTGTATTACCCGGCATTGCCTGGGATAGTAACTAACTATTCTTAACTACAACAAAATAAAATGCGTCTGTGTGTGTTTTTCTATGTACAGTATGTGTCTTTCTGCCTGTGTGTCTCTTTCTGTCTGTGTGTCTGTTTCTGTGTGTGTGTGTGTTTCTTTCTGTGTGTGTGTTTCTTTCTGTGTGTGTGTCTCTTTCTGTGTGTGTTAGTTTCTGTGTGTGTGTCTCTTTCTGTGTGTGTCTCTTTCTGTGTGTTTTTCTGTGTGTGTGTCTCTTTCTGTGTGTTTTTCTGTGTGTGTGTCTCTTTCTGTGTGTGTGTCTCTTTCTGTGTGTGTCTGTTTCTGTGTGTGTGTCTCTTTCTGTGTGTGTCTTTCTGTGTGTGTGTCTCTTTCTGTGTGTCTTTCTGTGTGTGTCTCTGTGTGTGTGTGTGTGTGTGTGTCTTTCAGTGTGTGTCTCTTTCTGCCTGTGTGTCTCTTTCTGTGTATGTGTCTTTCTCTGTGTATCTCTGTGTTTGTCTCTTTATGTGTGTGTCTCTTTGTGTATGTGTCTCTTTATGTGTGTGTGTCTCTTTATGTGTGTCTCTTTATGTGTGTGTCTCTCTGTGTGTCTTTCTCGGTCCATAATAGGAGTCTGTAATTACACATCTTTTCCCAGCTCCATTGACCTTAATGCAAGCAGGGTTTTTTGGTGAATAACTGTAAAGTGCGGGTTTAACTTTTCCCTTGAAAACATAGTTTAGTCAAATGAAGTGTCTGTGCAAAATTTTGTGATTGTACATGCGATGGTGCAGATTCCTTTAGCGGGGACACACACACACACACACACACACACACACACACACACACATACATACACACATACATACATACATACACACACACACACATACATACATACATACACACACATACACACACACATACATACACACACATACACACACACATACACACACACACACACACACATACATACATACATACACACATACATACATACATACACACACACACACATACATACATACATACATACACACACATACACACATACATACACACACACACACACACACACACACACACACACATACATACACACATACATACATACATACACACACACACACATACATACATACATACACACACATACACACACACATACATACACACACATACACACACACACACACACACACACACACACACATACATACATACATACATACAAACACATATATATATATATACATACTGTTCATACATACACATACATACTGTATATACATACACACATACTGTACATACACACACACACATACGTACACTCATACATACATGCACTCATACATACACACACATACATATATACTGTATATACATACTGTGAGGTAGCGCGGTCGGCTGCGCGGCCGAAGACACGGGATCCAGGCACCAAGGGTCACAGCACACGGTTTATTGCACAAACTAAAGAGTCCAATACAGCATACAGTTGTCTGCAGCAGAGACTCAGGGAGTTGTGTTCACTCCCTCACACACTAGGCCGCCACGCCCATGTTCCTGTTTCCTTTTAACCCTACTTTCAGCCTGTAGGGAAACAGGATTAACCCCGGACTGGAGTTGCTTTCTATACATGGAGGGAGCACAACCGAGGCGAGACGTACCGGCCGTCATAGACCAGCCCGGTCACAGTCTCACAATACACACACATACATACACTCATACACACATACATACTGTATATACATACACACATACTGTACATACATATACACACACATACATACACTCATACATACATACTGTACATACACACACATACACACACACACACACACACACACACACACACACACACACACACATACATACTGTATATACATACACACATACTGTACATACATATACACACACATACATACACTCATACATACATACTATACATACACACACACACACACACACACACACATACATACTGTATATACATACACACATACTGTACATACATATACACACACATACATACTCATACATACACATACATACATACTGTACATACACACACACACATACATACTATATATATACACACACACACAGATTTATATATTAGATAAATCAATACAGTAAAATATTATTTTTTTTTTTATAAATTAATTTAAATTTAGATATTGTGCACATTTTTCATTATTTTTTTTAATACTCTAGGTTCAAGCAGAACTAAAACGTAAATGGCGAAGATGGCACCTGGAGAGATGTCCAGGAAAGGACATGAAATATCACCACCCTTCGCTGGGCAGCAATGGGACCAACTTCAGCACCCAGATTTCCATGTTGACCAAATGCAGCCCCAAGACCCGGAGATCTTCCGGATTCCAGGCAGAATTGTCGTTAGTCTGATGTAGGAAGGATCAATTTTACAAGTTTGTGGTGCAAGAATTTTTGCCAAAATGGTGACGTCACCGCCTTGAAGTGGATTCAGCCGGAAGCCTGGACACACTATTTTATTTTTTTTTACAATTGCACTTTAGAGGGTTGCGTAACCCCATTAACTCTTCTCGACCAAGCGGACCACCGCGAACTTTACAGGACTTGGAGCTTTTGTGGCTTCGTACTGGAATGTCTTACAACACTTTCTTGAGAGAGAGAATCTTAAGGAAAACATTTTTTGGAATTTTCAAAAAGAAAAAAAAAAACAAAAGTTCTAAATATATTTATTTAATCTTTGACTTGGAGTACGAACTAAAGCATCAAGAAAAGATGTAAATGGACTGAAGGAGCGAACATCAAGGGAAATTTAATAAGCTAAGACATGATTTACGTGCGTTTCCCATTTTATATTTAACATTGGAAAAAAAAAACCAACATAAAATTACAAAAAAAAAATTTGTATAGCATTTTAGTAAAAATCAAATCATCTAGATGGAAATTTAAGAAAATGCACAAGACGTTCTACAAAATATCTCTATTTTTTTTTTCTTTTTTTGTAATTCTATTTTTTGGAGTAATAGTTTTCATCCTCACATCTTTACTGGATTCCATTCATTGCAGTCGTCAGTCTGGTTTATTATGGAACTTTACTCTATTTTTTTTTTTTTTTTTTTGCTATTTTTAACTTTTAGACCTACTTTTGTGTACAACGTATTTCTAGACAGTTTTTTTTTTTTTTGGAAATCGTGTGTGAAAAAAAATATATAAGATATGACTGGTAATAAATGTGGGCTCCTTACGGGCAACCTAAGGAAGAAAGCAAATAGAAATATTTGACCCCGTCCTAATGCCAAACTAAATGTTCAAAAGGAAAAAAAAAACAAAAAACTTTTTTTACAGTTTTGATAAATGATGTAATAAGATAGAAATGTGAAGCTGCAGCGTCTATCTCCAGGATGGAGCAGGAGCCATACCCCATATAGCACCAGGTTTCTGCTGCATTGATTGCTTAAAGGGGCATTACCACAAAAATTTTTCATAGAATGTATCTTGTGGTAAGACAAGAATTAAGCAACTTTACAAAAAGTCTTGCGCAAAAGCGTGCAGATCTATTATTCCAAACCAGCACAGCTTGTACACCATTATAAGGAAAATAAGGAAAACATTCCCAACTGCGTAGATAATCTTCAAAGATGGAATAAAGGGTTAATATTGTGTTGACCAGTGAGTGCCACAATATTTCTCTATTTGAAAAGTATCTATTTGTCTCCATGGTTACAGACTACAACGGAATTTTGTGTTCTATCGGATGGAATCCTGTGTACAGTCAGACGTAATCCTGTGTGTAGTCAGACGGGATCCTGTGTGTAGTCAGACGGGATCCTGTGTGTAGTCAGACGGGATCCTGTGTGTAGTCAGACGGGATCCTGTGTGTAGTCTGGCGGAATCCTTTGTTTAGTCTGGCGAAATCCTTTGTTTAGTCTGATGGAATCCTGTTTATAGACTGGCGGAATCCTTTATGTATTCTGGCGGAATCCTGTGTGTAGTCTGGCGGAATCCTTTGTTTAGTCTGGCGGAATCCTTTGTTTAGTCTGGCGGAATCTGGTGTGTAGTCTGACGGAATCTGGTGTGTAGTCTGACGGATTCCAATGTGTAGTCTTACGGAATCTGGTGTGTGTAGTCTGACGGAATCTGGTGTGTAGTCTGACGGAATCTGGTGTGTAGTCTGACAGAATCTGGTGTGTAGTCTGACGGAATCTGGTGTGTAGTCTGAAGGAATCTGGTGTGTAGTCTGGCGGAATCTGGTGTGTAGTCTGACGGATTTCGGTGTGTAGTCTGACTGAATCCTGTGTGTAGTCTGACGGAATCCTTTGTGTATTCTGGCGGAATCCTTTATGTATTCTGGCGGAATCCTTTATGTATTCTGGCGGAATCCTTTATGTATTCTGGCGGAATCCTGTGTGTAGTCTGGCGAAATCCTTTGTTTAGTCTGGCGGAATCCTTTGTTTAGTCTGACGGAATCTGGTGAGTAATCTGACGGAATCTGGTGTGTAGTCTGATGGAATCTGGTGTATACTCTGACTGAATCCTGTGTATAGACTGGCAGAATCCTTTATGTATTCTGGTGGAATCCTTTGTTTAGTCTGACGGAATCCGGTGTATACTCTGACTGAATCCTGTGTAGTCTGGCGGAATCCTGTGTGTAGTCTGGCGGAATCCTGTGTGTAGTCTGACTGAATCCTGTTTGTAGTCTGGCGGAATCCTTTGTGTATTCTGGCGGAATCCTTTGTGTATTGTGGCGGGATCCTGTGTTTAGTCAGACTGAATCCTGTGTTTAGTCTGGCGGAATCCTGTGTAGTCTGACTGAATCCTGTGTAGTCTGGCGGAATCCTGTGTGTAGTCTGACTGAATCCTGTTTGTAGTCTGGCGGAATCCTTTGTGTATTCTGGCGGAATCCTTTGTGTATTGTGGCGGGATCCTGTGTTTAGTCAGACTGAATCCTGTGTTTAGTCTGGCAGAATCCTTTGTGTATTGTGGCGGGATCCTGTGTTTAGTCAGACTGAATCCTGTGTTTAGTCTGGCGGAATCCTTTGTTTACTCTGACGGAATCTGGTGTATACTCTGACTGAATCCTGTGTGTAGTCTGGCGGAATCCTTTGTTTAGTCTGGTGGAATCCTTTATTTAGTCTGACGGAATCTGGTGTATACTCTGACTGAATCCTGTGTGTAGTCTGGCGGAATCCTTTGTTTAGTCTGGCGGAATCCTTTGTTTAGTCTGGTGGAGTCCTTTGTTTATTCTGTCGGAATCCGGTGTGTAGTCTGACGGAATCCTGTTTATAGACTGGCGGAATCCTTTATGTATTCTGGCGGAATCCTGTGTGTAGTCTGGCGGAATCCTTTGTTTAGTCTGGCGGAATCTGGTGTGTAGTCTGGCGGAATCTAGTGTGTAGTCTGGCGGAATCTGGTGTGTAGTCTGGCGGAATCTGGTGTGTAGTCTGACGGATTCCAATGTGTAGTCTGACGGAATCTGGTGTGTGTAGTCTGACGGAATCTGGTGTGTAGTCTGGCGGAATCTGGTGTGTAGTCTGACGGAATCTGGTGTGTAGTCTGACGGAATCTGGTGTGTAGTCTGACGGAATCTGGTGTGTAGTCTGACGGAATCTGGTGTGTAGTCTGGCGGAATCTGGTGTGTAGCCTGACGGAATCTGGTGTGTAGTCTGACGGATTCCAATGTGTAGTCTGACGGAATCCGGTGTGTAGTCTGACTGAATCCTGTGTGTAGTCTGACGGAATCCTTTGTGCATTCTGGCAGAATCCTTTATGTATTCTGGCGGAATCCTTTATGTATTCTGGCGGAATCCTTTGTTTAGTCTGGCGGAATCCTTTGTTTAGTCTGGCGGAATCTGGTGAGTAGTCTGACGGAATCTGGTGTGTAGTCTGACTGAATCCTGTGTATAGACTGGCAGAATCCTTTATGTATTCTGGTGGAATCCTTTGTTTAGTCTGACGGAATCCGGTGTATACTCTGACTGAATCCTGTGTAGTCTGGCGGAATCCTTTGTGTAGTCTGGCGGAATCCTTTGTTTAGTCTGGCGGAATCCTTTGTTTAGTCTGGCGGAATCCTTTGTTTAGTCTGACGGAATCTGGTGTATACTCTGACTGAATCCTGTGTAGTCTGACTGAATCCTGTGTAGTCTGACTGAATCCTTTGTGTATTCTGGCGGAATCCTTTGTGTATTCTGGCGGAATCCTTTGTGTATTCTGGCGGAATCCTTTATGTATTCTGGCGGAATCCTTTGTGTATTGTGGCGGGATCCTGTGTTTAGTCAGACTGAATCCTGTGTGTAGTCTGGCGGAATCCTTTGTTTAGTCTGGCGGAATCCTTTGTTTAGTCTGGCGGAATCCTTTGTTTAGTCTGGCGGAATCCTTTGTTTAGTCTGGCGTAATCCTGTGTACAGTCAGACGGAATCCTGTGTACCGTCAGACGCGATCCCGGTGTAGTCAGATTTTGCAGTCTTTGTTTCGCATCACTTTTTGCTTCTTCTAATGATTTACAGACACTAGAAAAGGGGCAAATGTAAGGGGAACATGTCTGATATCTGACTGCACAGGTTTTATTTGTAGTCTGTAGCCATGGTGATGCATGTGCACAGAATTGAAGCTGCATACACAAAACGGGAAGAGATATTTTTAATCCAGACAATTTAATTTTAGATGCATTAAAGCAATAAAATAAAGGTTGCAAAAGTATACACGCCTTCCAAGCAGATGGATTTATTTTCCTCCTTCTATAAGAAATACCCGACTCCTGAGGTCACAGCCGTCCAATATTTATAATGCAGAGGTTAACGTCGCGTTACATTTCTATATGAGTTCACACAGATCAGCGGCTTCTATTTGCCCCTAGGCTCCAGACTATCTGAGATTAGATGAGTCTATTTGCAGAAGATTATAGAAGTTTATGAGATCCATAAAATAAGAAAGCCTCCCCCTCCCCCACCTTGTGACACATACCATATATGTGTACTCCAGGCACATGTAGTATGGGTTAAAGGAGAGCTCCAGTCAATGCTGAACACTTGGCCATACCTCGGTGCGAGGTGCCCCAGACCCGCTCTTTGGGTTCTTTATTTTAGCAGAACAAATTGGAAGTTACCCAAAGCAAAGAGGTCAACGTCCCAATACAAACAGACATATACAGACACAAAAATATAAAGATATAGCTAGATAGATGATAGAAATATATTACATAGAATATATAAAGTAATAGATATCTGAAGACATCAAGTTTCCCAACCCCCCTACACTTGCCTTTTATGTGGAACTAAAGAGTGTTTAACCTGGTTTAACCAAATAAAAAAAATAAGTTAAAAAAACTGCATGGGGTCCCCCCTATTTTTGATAACTGAACCAAGGTAAAGCAGACAGCTAGGGGCTGATATTACCAGGCTGGGAAGGCCCATGGTTATTTGGCCCTTCTCAGCTTAAAAATAGTAGACCACAGCTGCCCTAAAAGTGACGCATCCATTAGATGATCCAATTCTGGTGCTTTGCCCAGCTCATCCGGATTACCCTGGTGTGGTGGCAATTGGAGTAATGGTTTTGGGGTTGAAGTCACCTGTGTAATGTCAGCTGGCATCAAGCCCAAGGGTTAGTAATGGAGAGTGGTCTATCAGACATCTTCATTACTAACCCAGTACGTAAAAAGAAAACATACACAATTATTTTATTTGAAATAACACTCCCGCACTCTTTCCGTGGTTCACAATCTTATAAAAAAAACTCCATGTAGGTCCGACGTAGTCCAGGGAATCCGACATAGTCCATAAATGGAAACCAGAAAGATGTAAAAAGTGACAAAATAAAAACAAGAGACTGTCCCTCATTCATGAATTAGAAAGCAAAGTTCCCAGATCGGACGTAGTCCAGCACTTCCCACAACGTTCCTCGATTATCTTAGGCTATGGTGTCTCAGAACGAGGCTCGGAACTAGGCTCTGAATGTGGCACCGAACTAGGCTCTGAATCAGGCTCGGAACGAGGCTCGGAACTAGGCTTTGAATGTGGCAGTGAATTAGGCTCTGAATTAGGCTCTAAACGTGGCTCGGAACTAGGCTCTGAATTAGGCTCAGAACGAGGCTCGGAATGAGGCTCAGAACTAGGCTCTGAATTACGCTCGGAACAAGGCTCGGAACGAGGCTCGGAACGAGGCTCGGAACGTGGCTCGGAACTAGGCTCTGAATTACGCTCGGAACGAGGCTCGGAACTAGGCTCTGAATTACGCTCGGAACTAGGCTCTGAATTAGGCTCGTAACGAGGCTCGGAACAAAGCTCCATAGACTTTGAGCAACAGACACTCCTGACTTTCACTGCACTCCGCGAGACCCAGCGACTGTGAGGAACGGTGATGTCAGGAACGTCATCACTCATCAAAGTCGTCAGGTCTCAACCTTATTGAGACAAAAACACAAGTAAAAAAAACCACAGTAAATCCCAAGGAAAAAATGCAAATAAACTAAGGAGCAGAATTAGATCAGAAATTCTGCAGCGTCAAAATCTCAACCAACACTAATGATGGGAGCGTGGCCTTTCAGTTACAGAATGGTTTATACATTGTATCAACTCACGGCTGTCCTTCCTGTGACACATAATTTTAAAACGTTTTAAACTCCTCCTTTATTTAAAGGGACCCTGACACTTACATTTTCCACAATAAGCTGTCATGACAATAGTCCTGTTCAAAGTTTCTTAAAGGCACAATGTAAAAAAAAAAATAAGTTCTGTTTTGTTGTAGGCAATATTCTGATTAGTCCAGCGTAGTCATGTGGGCGGGGCTTTCCTGTGGATAGTCACACAGTAAATGCTGTAAATACCCCTGCTGTCGGGTTTTTGTGATGAGCAGAGTTTCCCTTTAAACCCATCACCTTAGAGCACCTCTGAGACTTATGCAGAGGAGTGCGGAGCATGGATGGAGTTTTCTCACCAGAGACGTCTCGGCGGTAGAACTTCTTATTATGAAGAACTTGGGATTTTAGAGCAGATTTAATATTTCATTTCTGCAGAGACTGAGCAGAATTTATAATATCAGCTAAAAGTAACCTAAATAGTCTGAGCGACGGCGGCGGCTCCTCTGCGTTCGCAGATAAGAGACTTTTGCTTCATAAATAATGTGACCCTCGATACGACGACGGCGAGGAGAAAATTGCAGATTGATTGAGATTGCGGAATATTTCTGCTCCATTGTAGCAGATATAATGAATATGGAGCAGAAGTGTATATACGTGTACTGACGTGTCGCAGCGGAGTTTATCTTCACAGTGTGCAGTAATAATGTGATCATTTATCTCTGGACTTCCAGGTAAATGCACAATTTAATTGAATGACTGAATGAATTTCAGCTCTGCTATATCAATATATGCGGCCTGTGTAGGATTATCTCCAGTAACTCCAAGGCTCAGATAAAGAGAGAGGAGAATCCTGATGAGCAAAAATCCTTCCATAAAATATATTTGGGAATTTTAGAGGAGCGTAGCAGCAATCACTTCCACGTACAACTTGCAGTACCACATTTCACCACCATACTTTGCATAGACACCAATGCAACAGCGCCCCCAGAGTTTCACCTTGTTTGGTTAATTCATTGAACTCGAAAAACGTTTGAATAAAGTATCCCCCATAAATGATGGAGACCCTGTATTAGTTAGTAAGGCATAGTAACAGGAGGAACACTGAGTGACATCCCACCACCAATGACTAGTTGTTTTTGGGGTTCATTTTAGTCCTTGGTCCAAGTGTCTACAGCAGGCCAGTTTCCTTAATAGTGGTTTAGCTGGAACCTTGGCATAAAATATCAAATATTATATTAAGATATTCTAAGTAGGTGATAAATAGACATGTCATTGGAACAGAGGAATATATAATAAGTAAGGCTCCAGGCCAGGCTTTGTGGTCTACCAAGAGTCTATCAATTTCCCCACAAGTGTCTACACCTAGTCAATTTCATTGTTAGTGTTTTATCAATGACTTTGGTATGAAATACAAAATGGAAAAAGTAACAGATATAATAAGATATTATAAGTAGATTAAGGTAATTGGAAATGAGGACTATATGAGAGCTAAGGGTCTGGATTCAGGGGACCGCCATGGGTCTAGCAACATCCCAACAAATCTCTGCACCTAGTGAGTTTCATTGCTAGTATTTCATCTATGATCTTGGTATGAAATACAAAATAGAAAAAGTAACATGTATAATAAGATATCATAATTAAGTTAAGGTAATGGGAAAATGGGGAATATATAAGAGCAAAGAGTCTGGATTTGGGGGACCGCCATGGGTCTAGCAACATCCCAACAAGAGTTAATACCTGGAGGTTCACTGCTAGTGTTTTAGCTATGAATGAATTACAGGGATGGAAATAATAACAGGTATAATCAGGTATCCTATGTAGGTTAAGGTAATGTGGAAAGTAAGGCTATGTTCACACAGGGCTTTTTTGGTAAGTTTTTGCTGTGTTTTTTAGCGCAGGTTTGCCTAAGTTTTATGCAAATCCAAGCTAATAAAACACTGCTTTTTACAGTAACTGCAAAGTCGATGAGATTTCTGAAATCTCATGCACACACACACACAACTATAGATTTTTTCCTGACTGTTTTGTCAAATACCTGCGCTTTTGCTGCAGTTTGCAAAGAATGAGCATGTTAGTTCTTTGCATTTTTGCAACGTTTTTTCATTGATACAACCCATTTTGTAGAAAAAATGCAGCAAATATGCACTAAAAACGCCACTTAAAACTTCACCAAAAATGCAGATGACTCAAAAAAGATTTCCTTTGGTCAGGAAAAAAATGCACCAAAAAAGCCCCGTGTGAACATAGCCTAAGGGACTGGACTTGAGGGACCGCTATGGGCCTATCACCACCCCTACTGTTAATGAAAGTACATTGCAAATGTTTCCCTTTATGTAATAACTCTATGACTATAGATATTTCAGGTGATGTTGCTGATAAGTCTTAATATAGTTATACAACTATATTATATAGTTTAATATAGAGGAATAGTTTTATAAATGCAGCACAGGAAAATTATAGCTTAATGTTTAAAACTCTTTGTAAATTTTCGAAATTCTGTCTGTAAAATAACTAGTACGTGAAGTTAACTTTCTGGACATTACTCATAGAGTAGGCAACAATTATGTAGAGACGCACTATGTTAGTGTCACTATATGTCCCAGCAGTCATATGACTATGACGCCCTCTATTGGCACTCAGTAATGACAGCAATTTTATGGACAGAACAACCATGAATGAATTGTTAGACCTGGTGTATATGTTCTTCTGGCACAGATATGGCTGGCACCAGTTAAAATGGAGGTGGGCTACCAAGGATGGGTTTGTGCTATACAATCCTAGATAAACATAATGCTCTCTAGTGACCCCTATAGGATTTTTATTAGAATTGCATTGGGTTGCATTACATTACATTAATAGGTTGGCAGCTGTCGCCTGCTCTTTGTGTAACCAGCCACAAACATGGACCGTCCGAAATTCACTTACAGCTTACCCCTGCACTAGACGACTATAAAAGCAATTACCTCATTGACTTACCCTACCTCTTAAGAAATATTTAAGAAGCTTTTATTAGTCTTTTGCAGAGGACCAGATTTTACGTGTACAGGTATTTTTTTTTTCTTATTACTATTCTAAATATTTATCCCTTCCTGTTCTTCGTTTGTTAAGATTTATAGAGTAGTTACAATATCCAGGGATGTGATCACACGAGCAGCCAGCCCACAGAGCGCTATATCCCCGGAACAGTCCACTTTTTTTGTTTTTATTTTACTTTTTTTGCTAATATTGTAGGATAAGTTCATTGGATCAAAAACTAGTACAAAAAAAATATAAAGTCTGATAAGGTAAAACCGTAATATCTCCGAGAGAAGGATCTCAGAGGGACATCAAATTGTCCCAAAACTTGGGAAAAGTTCACTTTTCAAAAAGTTCTGCGTAAGCCAAAAAAAATTAAATTTTCCCAAAAATAACAAAAAAATAAAAAAAAAATCACTCCTAGAGGACCAATGATGAATCCAGTGAATCCTAGAGGCGTTACACCAATTTTTTGGCCAGTGTGCACCAACTTTTTGGCTCTGGGTGGGAATATCACTATAGCCAAGAAAAAGCAGCGTCAAATTGTTTCTTCAGGGCGGAAGGAGACAAATTCTAGTGCCACCTATTGTAGGTAGCAATCCCAAAAGTCAAAAGAGACCCTTTAAACAAGCCTTGTCATATGACTTAAGATTTAATGCCAGATTAGAACCTCATTTTGTAGCCACATGTTTCGGGGTGATTGCCTCTCGTCAGTGCAAAGTATGAGATCTGATCTGGCTGTATGAGACACTATAGTGGCGTCTAAGGGGAAAACTTTTCTCCTCGCGGAGACTGTCAAACCAAACCAAATAGGTTTGTCAGTCTCTGCAAGGAGACATGTTTTCACCCTAGACCCCACTATAGCTTCTCATATAGCCAGATCAGATCTCATACTTTGCACTGACGAGGGGCAATCACCCTGAAACACCATGTTTGCAAATTGAGGTTCTGATCTGGCCTAAATCCTAAGTCATATGACAAGGCTCGTTAAAGGGTCACTTTTGACTTTTAGGATTGCTACTTCCAATAGGTGGCGCTAGAGTTTGTCTCCTTCCTCCCTGGAGAGACAATGTGAATATTTCCCAGAGGAGCATTGAAGTCTCCTCACTGGCAGCCAGAGTGGTTTGTCAGTCTCCGCAAGGAGAAAAGTTTTCCTCAAAGAAAGTAGAAAGAGATTTCCTCTCTATGTGTAAAAAAAAATAATAATAAAGTGTTGGTCATTGAACATTCCCTTTAAGTTGTTGAATCGTCTTCTTAAGAATCTTCGGAGACTGTCAATTATTAAATGTATCAATAGTCAAATATGATTTGTAAGAGTTTAGGAAAAACCAAGCATCATCCACTTTTGATATTCATAGATGAAGTTTTTAAATGTTTTTTCTTTTTCTTTTTTTATATAAATTTCAGGAATATATTTTTCTTGTTAGTTTTACAAAAATAAATGATGAAAAACAGCAGCAATGTTAACGAAGATTGCAAAAGTAAAGAACGCAATACAGAGGACCAAGATGTTTGGGGGGAGGGAAATTCTGAGAATTCAGAAAGACACTGAATATTCTGTTGAGATCGATTAGAGAATGTGAATTTTTTTTCTGACTTTTTTTGACTTTCCGGCCGCCCCCGCGGCTCGCTGTACATACCGGTGTGTGTATATAAGGTTCTAGAGCAGAACAGCACAGGACATGAATGTACGTTTTGATACAATGTGAAGTGTAAATATGGAGCAGAAATGTTTATGTCGCTTTATTTACTTATATTTTATGACAAATTGTTTTTGTTTTGTTTTTGAGAAAGTTTTTTTTTTTGCTTTTTATTAAACATCTAGAACATCTGCAATGAAGTGTGTGGGGATATTTTACTTCTTCACCGTGTTATTATCACTGGTTAGTTTCACACTTTTTTGCAGGAGTTTCTATGACCCCATGACTACACTTCCTGTCACTGTGTTTATGAGGACACTGGATCTCAGCTCAACCAAACACATCCCTGATGAAATTTTGCATACTTGTGTTTAGTATAATGAAGAATGAGGCTTCTTTTCTTGTATCCCTGTGACAAAACTTCTTGTCTATGCGTTGCAGTAATGCAGTGTGGTCATAGGGACACGGGATCACTGCAGACAATCAGATCTCTTATTCAATATTGCCTATTGATACAAAATTGGAGAATTTTCTCAAATAAACATTTTCTACCTGTGTCCCTCTGACAAGACTTCCTGTCATGGATTTTTGGAAACTCAATAGGGTCAAAATCACAATAATGAAATATTTTATTAAACTGTGATAACCTATCCTTGTAATATAGAGAGCAGAGCTCATCCGCCTGTATCTGCGTTTAAAAGCTTCCTGTCACTTGCACTGGCAATTCAGTGTTGTCATAGGGACACAGGACAATCAGCCCAAACTAGTGGTGTAGAGAGAAGAGGATACAGTGGTGCAACATGTCATTGCTTTCACTATCAAATGATCCAGTTGAGATGAGTTTGTCATCGGCTGCTGCGCTCTGCATGTGCAACGGTGGAGATGACAAAGGCTCTTAATATAAAGTGAGCTTTGTCACCTCAGTTACTGTCTATGCAGAGTGCAGAAGCAAATAACAAGCTCACCTCTACTGCTGCGCCCTTCATAAGCAAGAAACCAATGACAGAGGCTGAGCAACTAATGAAGGAATAATATAATCCACTTTTGCATTCTCTACTGAAATACAGAGGTCAAGATTATCAAATCTTGCCATACTTTTCATTACAGGCAGTGGCTCAGTGGGTAGAGTTGTTGCCTAAGGAGAATTAGTTCATGAGTTCGAGTCCCGGTAAAGAATTTAATTTATTTATAATTTTAAATTATAATTATTATTTATTTATAATTTAATTATGCACTGAGGAGAGGAGCTGCTCATCAGCTGTGAGCCGCAGGACACACCTCTAAAATCGGAGCACGTCACGGAATGAGGCTGCATTGCTCTCTCCTCTCTGCTCTCTCTCCCCTCTCTCTCCTCTCTCTCTCCTCTCTCTCTCCTCTCTCTCTCTTTTCTCTCTCTCTTTCTCTTTTTATCTATTTTTCTCTTTCTTTCTCTCTCTTTCTCTCTCTTTCTCTCATTTCTTTCTTTTTCTCTCCCTCTCTCTCCTTTCTCTCTGCTCTCTATCCTCTCTCTCTTCTCTCTTTTCTCTCTCTTTCTCTTTTTAGCTCTTTTACTCTTTCTCTTTCTTTCTCTCTTTTCTCTCTCTCTTTCTCTCTCTCTCTCATTTCTTTCTTTTTTTCTCCCTCTCTCCTTTCTCTCTCCTCTCTCTCCTCTCTCTCTGCTCTCTATCCTCTCTCTTCTCTCTCTTTTCTCTCTCTCTTTTTAGCTCTCTTTCTCTTTCTCTTTCTCTCTCTCTTTCTCTCATTTCTTTCTTTTTCTCTCCCTCCCTCTCCCTCTCTCTCTTCTCTCCCTCTCTCTCTTCTCTCTGTCTTTCTTTTTTTTTCTCTCTCTCTTCTCTCCTCTTCTATCTCTTCTCTCTCTCCCTCTCTCTCTTCTCTTTTCTCTTTTCTCTCTGTTTTCTCTCTCTATTTTCTCTCTCTTTTCTCTCTCTTCTCTCTCTCTCTCTCAGACCTGGCAATGATCAGCTGATGCGGTTACCTGACGGAATCAGCTGACACTATAAGTCAAGCGGTGAGGCCGGCTTTTTACCGCCCGGCCAGCTAAACTATCAGCTTCTGCTGTCGGACAGGAGTGTATAGTTTGTTTTTTGGTTTTTTTTTGCACTGATGCATCAGCTGACTGTATAAACGGCTTTTATACAATCAGCTGCTGTGTCATGTGATTCAGGCCCTTGATCCTGACACATCATCTGATCACTTTGCCTTCCAGCAAACCGATCAGATGATATTGGATCTGGATTGGACGGTGCGGGACCCTTGACCCAGGATTACTGTGGAGGGGGGTTCTTTATTTCAATAAAGATGGAGTCACTAATTGTGTTGTGTTTTATTTCTAATAAAAATATTTTTCTGTTTGTTGTGTTTTTTTTATCTGTACTAGAAATTCATGGTGGCCATGTCTAATATTGGCGTGACACCATGAATTTCGGGCTTAGGGCCAGTTGATAATATACAGCTAGCCCTAACCCCATTATTACCCAGAGAGCCACCCGTCACCAGGGCAGCTGGAAAAGTTGGGTACAGCACCAGAAGATGGCGCTTCTATGAAAGCGCCATTTTCTGGGGCGGCTACGGACTGCAATTCGCAGCAGGGGTGCCCAGAAAGCTTGGGCACCCAATGCTGTGGATTCCAATCCCCAGCTGCCTAGTTGTACCTGGCTGGACACAAAAATTGGGCGAAGCCCACGTCATTTTTTTTTTTAAATTATTTCATGAAGTTCGTGAAATAATTTAAAAAAAAGGGGCTACCCTATATTTTTAGTTCCCAGCTAGGTACAAATAGGCAGCTGGGGGTTGGGGGCAGCCCGTAGCTGCCTGCTGTACCTGGCTAGCATACATAAATATGGCGAAGCCCACAATTTATTTTTTTTTGGGGGGGGGCAAAAAACTCCTGCATACAGTCCTGGATGGAGTATGCTGAGCCTTGTAGTTTTGCAGCTGCGGTCTGCTGTATGTCTGTATGGAGGAGAGGAGACAGCAGCTACAGAACTACAAGGCTCAGCATCCTCCATCCAGGACTGTATGCTGACGGGAGAGGTAGGGGGAGCAGAACTGCAAGGCTCAGCATACTTCATCCACTAGTGTATGCAGGAGAGCAGACAGCAGCTGCAGAACTACAAGGCTCAGCATGCTGCATCCAGGACTGTATGCTGGAGGGAGAGACGGGGAGCAGAACTACAAGGCTCAGCATGCTCCATTCACTAGTGTATGCAGAAGAGCAGACAGCAGCTGCAGAACTACAAGGCTCAGCATACTCCATCCAGGACTGTATGCAGGAGTTTTTTGCCCATCAAAAAAATGACGTGGGCTTCGCCATATTTTTGTATGCTAGCCAGGTACAGCAGGCAGGTACGGCTACCCCCAACCCCCAGCTACCTATTTGTACCCGGCTGGGAACTAAAGATATATGGAAGCCCTTTATTAAATTATTTCATGAATTTCATGAAATAATAAAAAAAAATGACATGGGTTTCCCCCATTTTTGTATCCAGCCAGGTACAACTAGGCAGCTGGGGATTGGAATCCGCAGCACAGGTTGGCCCGAGCTTTCTTGGCCCCTATGATGCGAATTGCAGTCCGCAGCTGCCCCAGAAAATGGCACTTTCATAGAAGCGCCATCATCTGGCGCTTTCATAGAAGCGCCATCATCTGGCGCTGTGCCCAACTCTTCCAGCTGCACTAGTGACAGGTGGCTCGCTGGGTAATAATGGGTTAATACTAGCTTTGTTTTACTAGTTAGTGTTAAGCCAGAGATTCTTAATGTCAGGCAAGTTTGACCTGGCCATTAAGAATCTCCAATAAAGGGTTAAAAAAAGACACCACACAGAGAAAAAATACTTTACTAGAAATAAATACACAGACACACTTAGAGACTCCATGTTTATTACTCCCTCTCAACCCTCCACGATCCTGTTCTTCTGTCTTCTTTCGCCTTCAACCCATGCAGCTCTGCTACATCAGACAGCGCTGCATGGGAGGAAGATGCTACTGCTCCCCGTGCAGTCTAATCACTCAGTGAGTGAGCAGAGGCTGCAGGTTGTAAGCGGTGACGTCACCGCTGCCTCTGTTGCACTGATCACCTGATCCCGGCGCCGGGGAGCCAAGCATGTGCCCAAGCATCTCGTCGGTACACGGAGATGCTCAACCGAGCACCACGTACTGGTGAGATGCACTGACAGGACCTAGCATGACGTCTAGGCATGTGACCAGTCTGTAACCAATGAGATAATGCACACGTGATTGGTCGCATGCTATGACGACGTCACGGAAGGTCCTATCATCAGTGCCGGTTACCGAGAGAGCGCAGCGATGATCGGAAGGAAAAGCGGCGGGAGACAGAGTGCAGGACGCGTTGCGGGGACCTGTAAGTGTAATGGCAATGTTTATTAACTGTATGTGCATATGTATAATGTGTTTGTGTTTGCCTGCCATTGTTTTCAATGGGGTTCGAAGGTGTTCGTCAAACATTTGTCGAACGTTCGCAGAACTAAGCCGCCGTTCGACGAACCGAACCAAACTCTAACACTAGGGGGGTGGCTCATCACTACTCCTTTACTAATACAGATGATGGACGTTGGCTTCTTGTATCCTTGGGACAAGACTTCTTATCATTGTACTCAGAAATATCCTGGGGACACTGAATCTCAGAGTAAGTAATCAAATGTCTTATTAAAACTCGTCTACCTGCTCTAGTAAATGGAGTTTAGCCCTCATCGGCAATTATTGCCATTCCGCCAACACTGAGCTGCATTGGACAGGAAGGTTTGTCATGAGGATGTGTTCACCATGTAATCTGGTAGTTCTATGTTTCCTCTCCGGCCCCGGATTGTCTCCTCTTCTTTTATTCCTCGCTCCCTGTGATTGATCTACACTGGAGCTTTTTTGCATTATTTTTGGATGTGTTTTGCCTCCGGCCAATGATCTCTTTTTGCTGAGAATGTTCTATTTACTGCAGAAGAGAATTTACCCTCCATCTCCAATGATTTTTTTATATATGATGTTATTTATTCAGCCGGGAGGAATGTGCAGCGCGAGGATAATGGGATTTATGTGAACACGTTCATTTCAATTGGATCATACCAAATCCATTTCTTCCCTCCTTGGGGGTGTGAGGGTGAGGGGCTCATCCTGAGGGGCCACCACTGCTGAGCGGGCGATAGAAAGGTGAGGGGATCACCCCCGAAGGGCCGCCACTGCTGAGCAAGCGATAAAAAGGTGAGGGGCTCACCCCGAGGGGTCGCCACTGCTGAGCGTGCGCTAAAAAGTTGAGGGGTTCATCCCGAGGGGCACCCACTGCTGAGCAACAATAAAGAGGTAAGGGGCTCATCCCGAGGGGCCACCACTGCTGAGCAACAATAAAGAGGTGAGGGGCTCATCCCGAGGGGCCACCACTGCTGAGCAACAATAAAGAGGTGAGGGGCTCATCCCGAGGGGCCGCCACTGCTGAGCGGGCGATAGAAAGGTGAGGGGCTCATCCCGAGGGGCCGCCACTGCTGAGCGAGCGATAGAAAGGTGAGGGGCTCATCCCGAGGGGCCGCCACTGCTGAGCGGGCGATAGAAAGGTGAGGGGCTCATTCTGAGGGGCCGCCACTGCTGAGCGGGCGATAGAAAGGTGAGGGGCTCACCCCGAGGGGCCGCCACTGCTGAGCGAGCAATAAAAAGGTGAGGGGCTCATCCCTAGGGGCCGACACTGCTGAGCGAGCGATAGAAAAATGAGGGGCTCATCTCGAGGGGCCGCCACTGCTGAGCAAGTGATAAAAAGGTGAGCGGCTCATCCCGAGGGACCAACATTGCTGAGCGAGCGATAGAAAGGTGAGGGGCTGATCCCGAGGGGCTGCAGTGCTGAGCAAGTGATAAAAAGGTGAGGGGCTGATCCCGAGGGGCCGCCACTGCTGAGCAAGTGATAAAAAGGTGAGGGGCTGATCCCGAGGGGCTGCCACTGCTGAGCAAGCGATAGAAAGGTGAGGGGCTCATCCCGAGTGGCCACCACTGCTGAGCAAGCGATAAAAAGGTGAGGGGCTTATCCTGGGGGGCTGCCACTGCTGAGCAAGTGATAGAAAGATGAGGGGCTCATCCCGAGGGGCCGCCACTTCTGAGCGAGCGATAGAAAGGTGAGGGGCTCATCCCGAGGGGCCGCCACTTCTGAGCGAGCGATAGAAAGGTGAGAGGCTCACCCCGAGGGGCCGCCACTGCTGAGCGAGCGATAGAAAGGTGAGGGGCTGATCCCAAGGGGCCGCCATTGCTGAGCGAGTGATAGAAAAGTGAGGGGCTCATCCCGAGAGGCCGCCACTGCTGAGCGGGCGATAGAAAGGTGAGGGGCTCATCCCGAGGGGCCGCCACTGCTGAGCGAGCGATAGAAAGGTGAGGGGCTCATCCCGAGGGGCCGCCACTGCTGAGCGGGCGATAGAAAGGTGAGGGGCTCACCCCGAGGGGCCGCCACTGCTGAGCGGGTGATAGAAAGGTGAGGGGCTCACCCCGAGGGGCCGCCACTGCTGAGCGAGCGATAAAAAGGTGAGGGGCTCATCCCGAGGGGCCGCAACTGCTGAGCGGGCGATAGAAAGGTGAGGGGTTCATCCCGAGGGGCCAACACTGCTGAGCAACAATAAAGAGGTGAGGGGCTCATCCTGAGGGGCCGCCACTGCTGAGCGGGCGATAGAAAGGTGAGGGGCTCACCCCAAAGGGCCGCCACTGCTGAGCGGGCGATAGTGAGGGGCTCATCCTGAGGAGCCGCCACTGCTGAGCGGGTGATAGAAAGGTGAGGGGCTCATCCTGAGGGTCCGCTACTGCTGAGCGGGCGATAGATGAGGGGCTCATTCCGAGGGGCCGCCACTGCTGAGCGGGCGATAGAAAGGTGAGGGGCTCATTCCGAGGGGCCCCCACTGCTGAGCAAGCGATAAATAGGTGAGGGGCTCATCCCGAGGGGCCACCACTGCTGAGCAAGTGATAGAAAGGTGAGGGGCTCATCCCGAGGGGCCGCCACTGCTGAGCAAGCGATAAAGAGGTGAGGGGCTCATCCTGAGTGGCCACCACTGCTGAGCAAGCGATAAAAAGGTGAGGGGCTCTTTCCGAGGGGCCGCCACTGCTGAGCGGGCGATAAAAAGGTGAGGGGCTCATCCCGAGGGGCCGCCACTGCTGAGCGGGCGATAAAAAGGTGAGGGGCTCATCCTGAGGGGCCCCCACTGCAGAGCAAGCAATAAAGAGGTGAGGGGCTCATCCCGAGGGGCCGCCACTGCTGAGCAAGCGATAAAAAGGTGAGGGGCTCATTCCAAGGGGCTGCCACTGCCAGGTTAATTGCGGTCACAGCTGGAGGTTCCCACAGTCCTCCACCAATGACCGTAGGTATCCTGACCTCAGATTACCTCAGTAAACTCAGGTGAGACCTGCATCCCCTGGCAGAAAACCGCATGGTTTTTTTTGCCAAGAGATGTATATTTGGTGCTGAATTTTTTACACTGTATTCCTGCACCCAATCTACACTTCCTGGCAAAAAAATATGTGATACTGTATGCGGTTTTGATGTGTTTTTTTGCCAGGAGCTGTAGATTGGGTACATGAATATGGTGTAAAAATCTCATCACCAAATTTGCATCTCTTGGCTCAAAAATACAAAAATAGGTTTTGACGCCATTTCGATGCAGTTTTATGCCAGGAGGTGCAAATTTGGTGCTGAAATGTGTGCACCAGATTTCAGCACCAAATTTGTACTTGGCAGAAAAATCATATTTTTTGCATTTCTGGGCCAAGAGATGCAAATTTGGTGATGAAATTTTTACACCATATTCCTGCACACAATCTACACCTCTTGGCAGAAAAATGCATCAAAACTGCATGCAATATGATACAGTAGTTTTTTGTTAAGATGTGTACATTGGGTTCAGAAATATGGTGTAAAAATTTCAGTTCCAAATCTGCATCACTTGGCAAAAAAACAGTTTTCTGCCAGGAGATGCAGGTCTGTGAACCTGAGTTTACGTAGGTTTCCTGAGGTCCCCTGAGGTTCAGGTTACCCTGCGATCACGGGTGGAGGGCCATGGGAACCTCCAGCTGTGACCACAACTAGCTTGAGTCAAGTCACCACTGATCACTGCAGCTCAGTCTCTGCCTGAAGCTCACAGCAGGTGGTCATGTTCTATGGCCGCCCCCGGTGTCTTCAGATGCAGCAGAGCTGGAATCGGCGTTGCACCTTGTGTGGGTTACATCACATCAGGGTGTTTTGGGGGGTTAATAAAGGGGTGAAAGAGGGTAGTTATTTGTATTTTATTTCAAAAAAAGAATTTTTTTTCAGTGTTTATATTTATTTTCTAAATTACAGGGGGTGTCTCATACATGCCTACCTGTTGTGAATACGTTTTCCAGTTTGGAGCTACCTCTTGTGGTCAGTGCTGGCGGTGCAGTTGATGTGTGGAATGGAAGCAACACACCTGCAGAGGACTGGCAATCAGGGTCAGATTGGGCTATTTAACTTAGTAGCTTTCTCTTGTTACTTGCCGGTGGTCAATTGCTCCTGTGTCCAGGACAGTCTGCAACCAGCTCTGCTCACTACCAGAACTTCCCTCAGATAAGTGTTTTTGTACCTCTGTTATTTGTATACCACCTTTTGTTGATATTCTACTTTGTTACTATGCATGATTCTTAATTTGTCTGTGTGGAGTTGTGGTGGAATGGGATCATTCCCTGCTGGGAGCGTCTGTATACTTAGCTCCATGATTCTGCAATGTATTGTGTTTTGTCATGTTTGGTATTATTCAGTCCCTCATCTGTATTAGTGTTTTTTGGATCCCAGTAACATCTGAGTGCTGATATAGTGGGGGAGAGGTTGTGTAACCTCAGGATTTTTCCATATCAGTAGTGCTGTGTGTGCTATTACCTGGTATGTTATATCATCCATCCTACTTTCCCAATATATCTGACATGTTCTCGCTTTAGTTCAACATCACCCTGGCATGCTCCAGCATCTCTCTGTGACCTCTTCCCCCTCTGTTCCCCACCTTCCTTTTATGACCTTTGTTTATTTTGCCTATGTGAAGCTGCATCTGGCAATTTTATTGAGTGATCAAGGGGTTCTTGTTGCACCCCACCCCTTCACAGCTGATTGCACTTGTATGTGTATATACCGGAGCAAACAAAAGTCTGCACCAGACTTTGTCTGCACCATGACAAGTCTGCACCATATAAGTATGATGCATTGAATTAGGCCAGAATTGGGCCGGAAGAGACCAGAAGGTAATTGGCCACATAGTCAATGTAAACAATGTTCATGTGTCTTTTAACTTTCACCTCTATAATACTTCACTTTCTACTGCAGCCTCTGATCCCTAAACCCAGTAATGAACTGTTCATCTCTCCCTCCATGCTCCCCACCCATCTCATCTTCCCCTCCCCTATTTTCCTCCACATTTCACCCAGTGTCTCCAGACGCACACGGCCACCTCACAGCCTCTCCTGCTCCCACCTAATAACACTCTCACTGCTTCTCCTCACGACTGGAGATATCTCTCCTAATCCTGGTCCTCCTCACCACATTCCCATTGTCACTTCAAACCCTCATCCACAACCTAACACAAATTTCCACACCCTCTCAAACCTCATACCCATCCACCCAGCCCCCGCTCCCCCAGTCCCACTATGAGGAGCTCTATGGAATGCTCGCCCTGTCTACAACAAACTCTCCTACATTCATGATCTTTTCATCACTAATAAACTCTCCTTCCTCGCCATCACTGAAACCTGGCTCACCCCCTCTGACACGGCCTCTCCTGGCTCACCCCCTCTGACACCGCCTCTCCTGGCTCACCCCCTCTGACACTGCCTCTCCTGGCTCACCCCCTCTGACACGGCCTCTCCTGTCTCACCTCCTCTGACACTGCCTCTCCTGGCTCACCTCCTCTGACACGGCCTCTCCTGGCTCACCCCCTCTGACACGGCCTCTCCTGGCTCACCCCCTCTGACACTGCCTCTCCTGGCTCACCCCCTCTGACATCGCCTCTCCTGCCTCACCCCCTCTGACACCGCCTCTCCTGGCTCACCTCCTCTGACACTGCCTCTCCCGGCTCACCCCCTCTGACACTGCCTCTCCTGGCTCACCCCCTCTGACACTGCCTCTCCTGGCTCACCTCCTCTGACACTGCCTCTCCTGCCTCACCCCCTCTGACACCGCCTCTCCTGGCTCACCTCCTCTGACACTGCCTCTCCCGGCTCACCCCCTCTGACACTGCCTCTCCTGGCTCACCCCCTCTGACACTGCCACTCCTGGCTCACCCCCTCTGACACTGCCTCTCCTGGCTCACCCCCTCTGACACTGCCTCTCCTGGCTCACCTCCTCTGACACTGCCTCTCCTGGTTCACCCCCTCTGACACTGCCTCTCCTGGCTCACCCCCTCTGACACTGCCTGTCCTGGCTCACCCCCTCTGACACTGCCTCTCCTGGCTCACCTCCTCTGACACAGCCTCTCCTGGCTCACCTCCTCTGACACTGCCTCTCCCGGCTCACCCCCTCTGACACTGCCTCTCCTGGCTCATCCCCTCTGACACGGCCTCTCCTGGCTCACCCCCTCTGACACGGCCTCTCCTGGCTCACCCCCTCTGACACGGCCTCTCCTGGCTCACCCCCTCTGACACGGCCTCTCCTGGCTCACCTCCTCTGACACCGCCTCTCCCGGCTCACCTCCTCTGACACTGCCTCTCCCGGCTCACCCCCTCTGACACTGCCTCTCCTGGCTCACCCCCTCTGACACTGCCGCTCCTGGCTCACCCCCTCTGACACTGCCTCTCCTGGCTCACCCCCTCTGACACTGCCTCTCCTGGCTCACCTCCTCTGACACTGCCTCTCCTGGTTCACCCCCTCTGACACTGCCTCTCCTGGCTCACCCCCTCTGACACTGCCGCTCCTGGCTCACCCCCTCTGACACTGCCTCTCCTGGCTCACCTCCTCTGACACTGCCTGTCCTGGCTCACCCCCTCTGACACTGCCTCTCCTGGCTCACCTCCTCTGACACAGCCTCTCCTGGCTCACCTCCTCTGACACTGCCTCTCCCGGCTCACCCCCTCTGACACTGCCTCTCCTGGCTCATCCCCTCTGACACGGCCTCTCCTGGCTCACCCCCTCTGACACGGCCTCTCCTGGCTCACCCCCTCTGACACGGCCTCTCCTGGCTCACCCCCTCTGACACGGCCTCTCCTGGCTCACCCCCTCTGACACGGCCTCTCCTGGCTCACCCCCTCTGACACGGCCTCTCCTGGCTCACCCCCTCTGACACGGCCTCTCCTGGCTCATCCCCTCTGACACGGCCTCTCCTGGCTCACCTCCTCTGACACCGCCTCTCCCGGCTCACCCCCTCTGACACTGCCTCTCCTGGCTCACCCCCTCTGACACCGCCTCTCCTGGTTCACCCCCTCTGACACGGCTTCTCCTGGCTCACCTCCTCTGACACAGCCTCTCCCGGCTCAACCCCTCTGACACAGCCTCTCCTGGCTCACCCCCTCTGACACCGCTTCTCCTGGCTCACCCCCTCTGACACCGCTTCTCCTGGCTCACCCCCTCTGACACAGCCTCTCCTGGCTCACCCCCTCTGACACTGCCTCTCCTGGCTCACCTCCTCTGACACTGCCTCTCCTGGCTCACCTCCTCTGACACTGCCTCTCCTGGCTCACCCCCTCTGACACTGCCTCTCCTGGCTCACCCCCTCTGACACAGCCTCTCTTGGCTCACCCCCTCTGACACTGCCTCTCCCGGCTCACCTCCTCTGACACTGCCTCTCCTGGCTCACCCCCTCTGACACAGCCTCTCCTGGCTCACCTCCTCTGACACTGCCTCTCCTGGCTCACCCCCTCTGACACTGCCTCTCCTGGCTCACCCCCTCTGACACTGCCTCTCCTGGCTCACCCCCTCTGACACTGCCTCTCCTGGCTCACCCCCTCTGACACTGCCTCTCCTGGCTCACCTCCTCTGACACTGCCTCTCCTGGCTCACCTCCTCTGACACCGCCTCTCCCGGCTCACCCCCTCTGACACTGCCTCTCCTGGCTCACCTCCTCTGACCCTGCCTCTCCTGGCTCACCCCCTCTGACACTGCCTCTCCTGGCTCACCTCCTCTGACCCTGCCTCTCCTGGCTCACCCCCTCTGACCCTGCCTCTCCCGGCTCACCCCCTCTGACCCTGCCTCTCCCGGCTCACCCCCTCTGACACTGCCCCTCCTGGCTCACCCCCTCTGACACGGCCTCTCCTGGCTCACCTCCTCTGACACTGCCTCTCCTGGCTCACCCCCTCTGACACTGCCTCTCCTGGCTCACCCCCTCTGACACTGCCTCTCCTGCTGCACTTTCTTATGGCGGTCTCCAACTCTCTCACACCCCCCGCCCCACTAACAAGCATGGTGGAGGAGTTGGTTTGCTCCTGTCCGACCAATGCTCCTTTACACCAATTCCACTACCACCCTCTGTTACTCTCCCATCTTTTGAGGTGCACTCCGTACGCATCTACGCCCCCTCCAACCTTCAACTGGCTGTCATTTACCGCCCTCCAGGGCCAGCCACTGCCTTTTTTGACCATTTCACCACCTGCCTACTACACTTCCTTTCCACCGACATCCCCACCATCATCATGGGTGATTTCAATATCCCCATTGACACTTCCCACTCATCTGTCTCCAAACTTCTAACACTCGTTTCCTCCTTCGGCCTCCCCCAATGGTCTTCTGCAGCTACTCACAAAGATGGCCGCATGCTGGACCTCATCTTTACTCGTCTCTGTTCCCTATCTAACCTCTCTAACTCGCCTCTCCCCCTGTCTGACCACAACCTACTCACATTCTCTTCCCTCTCTTCTCCAAGTACTCAACCCCCCCTCCACAAACTTTCACACCCTCGCAGAAATATCAAACACCTTGATTTACACTCACTTTCTCAGTCCCTTCTCCCCCTCACAGACATTGCATTTCTACACGAAGCAGATGCTGCTGCAACTTTATACAACACTACAATCTCTGCAGCTCTCAAATCAGCCGCCCCCTCACACACACCAAAACCCGCACAATCAACAGGCAACCCTGGCACACGAGGCAGACTAAAGAACTAAGACGGGCTTCCAGAATTGCTGAGCGCAGATGGAAGAGGTTTCATTCCACTGAGCACTTCATTGCATATAAAGAGTCCCTGACCACTTTCAAGTCCACACTCACTGCTGCAAAACAAACCTACTTCTCATCCCTCATATCCTCTATCTCTCACAACCCTAAACAGCTATTCAACACTTTCCACGCTCTCCTCTCCTCCGTCCTCCGGCACCACCTCCCTCTCCTCTCCTCTCCTCCGTCCTCCGGCACCACCTCCCTCTCCTCTCCTCCGTCCCCCGGCACCACCTCCCTCTCCCCTCATCTCAGCTGAAGACTTTGCCTCTTTCTTCAAGCAGAAGATTGACAACATCAGAGCAAGCTTTGGCCCACAATCCCCACAGCCCCTCATCATAGCTACTCATCCTTCTTCCCCCAAATCCAGCTTCTCCACCATGACAGAAAACAATCTTTCCACTCTACTCTCAAGATCACATCTAACCACCTGTGCACTGGACCCGCTCCCATCGCACCTCATCCCCAACATCACCGCAGTCCTCATCCCAGCCCTAACCCATCTCTTCAACCTATCACTAACAAGTGGTGTATTCCCCTCATGCTTTAAACATGCCTCTATTACACCCATCCTCAAAAAGCCCTCCCTTGAGCCATCCTCTGTGTCAAACTATCACCCCATATCCCTTCTCCCCTATGCCTCAAAACTACTGGAACAGCATGTCCATCTTGAATTGTCCTCATACCTCTCCTCCTGCTCCCTCTTTGACCAGCTACAATCTGGCTTCCGACCCCATCATTCCACTGAAACTGCCCTAACTAAAGTCACTAATGACCTACTAACCGCCAAAGCCAAGCGACACTACTCTATCCTCCACCTCCTGGACCTGTCCTCTGCCTTCTACACTACTCTGTCCTCCTCCTCCTGGACCTGTCCTCTGCCTTCGACACAGTAGACCATTCCCTCCTACTACAGATTCTCTCATCTCTGGGCATCACAGACTTGGCCCTATCTCGGATCTCCTCATACTTAACCAACCGAACTTTCAGCGTCTCCCTAGCTCACACCACTTCCTCATCTCGCCCCTATCTGTCGGGGTCCCCCAAGGCTCAGTTCTTGGACCCCTGCTGTTCTCCATATACACCTTCGGCCTGGGACTGCTAATTGAGTCCTACGGCTTCCAGTATCATCTCTATGACGATGACACACAGATCTACCTCTCTGGACCTGACATTACCTCTCTACTAACCAGAATCCCACAATGTCTGTCTGCTATTTCATCCTTCTTCTCTGCACAATTCCTAAAACTTAACATGGACAAAACAGAGTTCATTGTCTTTCCTCCTCCTCACTCATCTCCTCCAACAAGCCTTTCCATCAAACTCGATGGTTGCTCACTCTCCCCAGTCTCACAAGCACGTTGCCTTGGAGTAACCCTCGACTCTGCTCTATCCTTCAAGCCACACATCCAAGCCCTCTTCACCTCATGCAGACTACAACTCAAAAACATCTCCCGGATCCATGCTTTCCTTAACCAAGAATCAGCAAAAAAATTAATGCATGCCCTCATCATCTCCCGCCTCGACTACTGCAACCTCCTGCTCTCGGGCCTCCCTTCCAACACTCTTGCACCCCTCCAATCTATACTAAACTCTGCGGCCCACTTAATCCACCTCTCCCCTCGCTACTCCCCAGCCTCGCCACTCTGCCAATCCCTTCACTCCCTTCACTGGCTTCCCATCACCCAACGACTCCAGTTCAAAACATTAACCATGACATAAAAAGCCATGCACAACCTGTCTCCTCCCTACATCTGTGACCTAGTCTCCCGGTACCTACCTGCACGCAACCTCACATCCTCACAAGATCTCCTTCTCTGCTCCTCTCTTATCTCCTCTTCCCACAATCGCGTACAAGATTTCTCCCGTGCCTCCCCCATACTCTGGAACGCTCTACCTCAGCACATCAGACTCTCCTCTACCATGGAAAGCTTCAAGAGGAACCTCAAGACCCACCTCTTCCAACAAGCCTACAACCTACAATAGCCCTCAGTCCAGTACACCACTGTGCAACCAGCTCTGTCCTCACCTATTGTACCATCACCCATTCCCTGTAGACTGTGAGCCCTCGCGGGCAGGGTCCTCTCTCCTCCTGTAGACTGTGAACCCTCGCGGGCAGGGTCCTCTCTCCTCCTATACCAGTCTGTTTTGTACTGTTAATGATTGTTGTACGTATACCCTCTTTCACTTGCAAAGCGCCATGGAATAAATGGCGCTATAATAATAAATAATAATAATATTAGGGTTTTTACAGCTGCAGACATTTGCTCTTTCCTATCCTTTTCTATAAAGATAGTTTGGGCCTCACCTTTGCTGAATCTGTCTTTTCTGGCTTTGTATTGTGTTTTTCTATATCACCGTAGCCTTTACATGTGGGGGGCTATCTATCTATCTTTGGGGACTACTCTGAGGCAGATTAGGTTTCTTATATTTCTATCTGTGAGATTATTTAGTTCTCCGGCTTTGTCGAGGCGTCCAGGTCATTGCAGGCTCGTCCCACGGATACTGTTAGTTGTGTGTCAGGATTAGGTCTGCAGTCCGCTAAGTTTCCAGTCACTCTGTTACCTTTAGGGATTCCCCATTATTTGATCCTCCCCGGTCCCTGAATCATAACACCTCCCATTACTTATCTAGGGCTTAGTGTCAGCTATGGGCTGCCTTTAACCTCTTATTACCCCAATTGCCACCGCACCGGGGCAATCAGGAAGAGCCACTTAAAGTCCTGAGCTTTTCACATCTAATGGATGCGGAAATACTGAGCGGCTGCAGGCTGCTATTTTTAGTCTAGAAGGGCCTAATAACCATGTGTCTCCACTAGAGATGAGCGATGTTCGAATCGAACCATTTGCCAATTTCAAATTCGAGGTGTTTTGGGCGATGTTCGAGTCATTCGATGAACTCGAACGATTTGCTTCACGTTCGAGTGTTCGATTTAACGTTCGATGGCTGTGATGGGACTGGGAGAGGATGGTTTCTGCCATCCAAACAATTACCAATCCTTGGCAAGATTTCCATATTATTGTCTATGGATGTAGAATGGGAGGTAAGAAAAGCTCCTGGAGGTGCACAAATTAGTAGCACTAGCCTAGTATATGACTGTGACGAGTTAGGTATACGGTGCTATTATGTGTGTACCGTTTGGCGGTAGTCTGTGTATTAATGTTTTTACTATAGGTTGAGCCAATTTTAATGTGTGACAGCAGCGCAGACAGCAGGGGACGGCTGTGAGACTATCGTGTCTGGCCGAGGGTCGGGACGTCTCGCTGGTTTTCGCTGGCGATGATCCGGCTCCACTGCGAGCGAGATAAACATCTCATCCGAAATCATTACTTAACAGGCGGGATATTTATGTAATGGGAAGCCGCGGTGGCTTTAGTAGCAAGTCTCCGCTCTATATTTGTCGTCCTGGTTTATTATTGTCGGAGGCAGCAGACTATGTGACTTCTCGCTCTATAAACACCGTCCAATCGCAACGCTGCTTCCCGCGAGGAATGATTACCATCTCCTCCATTAAAAGGGGGGAAAAGCATCTCAGCAATGTCTGGGGAGAACGGATTGGAGATGGCTTTCTGGGATCTCGGAAGGAAGTTCAGAGTCAAAAGTAAAATCCTGTATTCCGGAGTTTCCGCTATATTTCTGGAGGTGTCCAATAATATTAAGGTGAAGAACCAAAAACAGCCCCCCGGACTCGAGTGATTAGGAAAAGAGCATGACCGCCAAGAATTTCCAAATTCTCCATGATGGTGTCCAATAACCATAATGCGATATAAGAAACATTTTCCATTCTCCTTTGGAGATTTTGATTCTTCTTTGTAAAGACTGGCTATTGGGATGCTGTAAGTACAGTTAGGTCCAGAAATCTTTGGACAGTGACACAATTTTGGCGAGTTGGGCTCTGCATGCCACCACATTGGATTTGAAATGAAACCTCTACAACAGAATTCAAGTGCAGATTGTAACGTTTAATTTGAAGGTTTGAACAAAAATATCTGATAGAAATTGTAGGAATTGTCACATTTCTTTACAAACACTCCACATTTTAGGAGGTCAAAAGTAATTGGACAAATAAACCAAACCCAAACAAAATATTTTTATTTTCAATATTTTGTTGCGAATCCTTTGGAGGCAATCACTGCCTTAAGTCTGGAACCCATGGACATCACCAAACGCTGGGTTTCCTCCTTCTTAATGCTTTGCCAGGCCTTTACAGCCGCAGCCTTCAGGTCTTGCTTGTTTGTGGGTCTTTCCGTCTTAAGTCTGGATTTGAGCAAGTGAAATGCATGCTCAATTGGGTTAAGATCTGGTGATTGACTTGGCCATTGCAGAATGTTCCACTTTTTTGCACTCATGAACTCCTGGGTAGCTTTGGCTTTGTTTGGGGTCATTGTCCATCTGTACTATGAAGCGCCGTCCGATCAACTTTGCGGCATTTGGCTGAATCTGGGCTGAAAGTATATCCCGGTACACTTCAGAATTCATCCGGCTACTCTTGTCTGGTGTTCTGTCATCAATAAACACAAGTGACCCAGTGCCATTGAAAGCCATGCATGCCCATGCCATCACGTTGCCTCCACCATGTTTTACAGAGGATGTGGTGTGCCTTGGATCATGTGCCGTTCCCTTTCTTCTCCAAACTTTTTTCTTCCCATCATTCTGGTACAGGTTGATCTTTGTCTCATCTGTCCATAGAATACTTTTCCAGAACTGAGCTGGCTTCATGAGGTGTTTTTCAGCAAATGTAACTCTGGCCTGTCTATTTTTGGAATTGATGAATGGTTTGCATCTAGATGTGAACCCTTTGTATTTACTTTCATGGAGTCTTCTCTTTACTGTTGACTTAGAGACAGATACACCTACTTCACTGAGAGTGTTCTGGACTTCAGTTGATGTTGTGAACGGGTTCTTCTTCACCAAAGAAAGTATGCGGCGATCATCCACCACTGTTGTCATCCGTGGACGCCCAGGCCTTTTTGAGTTCCCAAGCTCACCAGTCAATTCCTTTTTTCTCAGAATGTACCCGACTGTGGATTTTGCTACTCCAAGCATGTCTGCTATCTCTCTGATGGATTTTTTCTTTTTTTTCAGCCTCAGGATGTTCTGCTTCACCTCAATTGAGAGTTCCTTAGACCGCATGTTGTCTGGTCACAGCAACAGCTTCCAAATGCAAAACCACACACCTGTAATCAACCCCAGACCTTTTAACTACTTCATTGATTACAGGTTAACGAGGGAGACGCCTTCAGAGTTAATTGCAGCCCTTAGAGTCCCTTGTCCAATTACTTTTGGTCCCTTGAAAAAGAGGAGGCTATGCATTACAGAGCTATGATTCCTAAACCCTTTCTCCGATTTGGATGTGAAAACTCTCATATTGCAGCTGGGAGTGTGCACTTTCAGCCCATATTATATATATAATTGTATTTCTGAACATGTTTTTGTAAACAGCTAAAATAACAAAACTTGTGTCACTGTCCAAATATTTCTGGACCTAACTGTATATGCATGGTTAGCGGCACACTACATGGGTGCTATGGGGCCTGTGAGTCAGGGAGGCCCGATCTGCCCAAAATTGCACTTTCAACTGTATCAGCATCACAAATGTCAATACAGTTGTAGTCAATAATAGAATAGGGAGCGCTCTGCTGTCCGCTCTCCTGCTCCATCATTGTACCTCGGTGTCTGCACTCTGATGTCTCAGCACAGCAGGTGCAATGATGTCACTACTGCGCACCGCTGTGCCGAGATGTGCTGCACTGCAGAACGCACGCCGCAGTGACCGGAGTGGCGGGGCACCAAGAAGAGGTGAGTATTTATTTATTGTTAAAATCAGTGAGTACACGTCATAATACTATAAGGAAGACTTTGAAGCCTGCATTATACTATATGGAGGACTATGGGGGTGCATTATACTATATGGAAGACTATGGAGGGGCATTATACTATATGGGGGACTTTGGGGGTGCATTATACTATATGGAAGACTATGGAGGGGCATTATACTATATGGGGGACTTTGGGGGTGCATTATACTATATGGAAGACTATGGAGGGTCATTATACTATATGGAGGACTTTGGGGTGCATTATACTATATGGAAAATTATGGGGGAGGGCAATATACTATATGGAGGACTATGGGGTGCATTATACTATATGGAGGACTATGGGGTGTGCATTATACTATATGGAGGACTATGGGGTGTGCATTATACTATATGGAGGACTATGGGGTGTGCATTATACTATATGGAGGACTATGGGGTGTGCATTATACTATATGGAGGACTATGGGGTGCATTATACTACTGTATATGGAGGACTATGGATTGCATTATACTCTTTGGAGGGCTATGTTGTGCATTTACTATATGGAGGACTATGGGTTGCATTATACTATATGGAGGACTATAGGGAGCGCATTATACTACATGAGGCCTAAAACACACTTCCGCATAAAAAACGTCCGTGTGACAAGGTCCGTTTTTCGGGTCCGTGTTCCGTTTTTTTGGGGCGTTTCTCCGGTACATATGGCATCCGTGTGATGGTGTGTACGTGTAAAATGCCCATGTATGTGTACGTGGAATGTCCGTGTGGAATGTCCGTTTGTGTGTTGCACAATGTCGGTGATACATGTCGGCTGACAGCACACAGAGTTGCGCGATGAGAATGAACTCGGGTGAACTTCACCGACTTCATTGTCATGCCGCTGCTCTGTCTGTGTGCCGCGTACTGATTAGCGGTCACCTGTGAAGGATTCACCAGTGACCGCTAATCCCCCAAGTGACTGAAGTGAGCGGCCCTCTCTCATACTCACCGCTCCCCGATCACCAGCGCGGCGAGGAACAGCTGTGCAGAGAATACGCGGCAACAAGTACTTTGAATATGCCGGCCGCTCATTAATCAATCTCGTATTCCCTGCTTTCCCCACCCACAGACGCCCGTGATTGGTTGCAGTCAGACACGCCCCCACGCTGAGTGACAGCTGTCTCACTGCACCCAATCACAGCAGCCGGTGGGCGTGTCTATACTGTGCAGTAAAATAAATAATTAAAACCGGCGTGCGGTCCCCCCGAATTTTAATACCAGCCAGATAAAGCCATACGGCTGAAGGCTGGTATTCTCAGGATGGGGAGCCCCACGTTATGGGGGGCCCCCCACCCTAACAATATCAGTCAGCAGCCGCCCAGAATTGCCACATACATTATATGCGACAGTTCTGGGACTGTACCCGGCTCTTCCCGATTTGCCCTGGTGCATTGGCATTCGGGGTAATAAGGAGTTAATGGCAGCCCATAGCTGCCACTAAATCCTACATTAATCATGTCAGGCGTCTCCCCGAGATTCCTTCCATGATTAATCTGTAAATTACAGTAAATAAACACACACACCCGAAAAAATCATTTATTAGAAAAAAACACTAACAAATTGCCTTGTTCACCAATTTTATAAGCCCGAAAAAGCCCTCCATGTCCGGCGTAATCCAGGATGGTCCAGCGTCGCATCCAGCTCTGCTGCATGGAGGTGACCGGAGCTGCAGAAGACACCGCCGCTCCTGTCAGCTCCACGCAGCTAATGAAGGGAATAGCACGATCAGCTGAGCGGTCACTGAGGTTACTCGCGGCCAACGCTGAATACAACTTTATACATTATGCATTATACTATATGGAGGACTATAGTGGGCACATTATACTATATGGAAGACTATGGGGTGCATTATACTATACGGAAGACTATGGGGGCATTATACTATATGGAGGACTATAGGGTGCATTATACTATATGGAGGACTATGGAGGGTGCATTATACTATATGGAAGACTATGGGGAGTGTATTATACTATATGGAGGACTATTGGTTGCATTATACTATATGGAGGACTATGGAGGGTGCATTATACTATATGGAAGACTATGGGGTGCATTATACTATATGGAGGACTATTGGTTGCATTATACTATATGGAGGACTATGGAGTGCATTAGACTATATCGAGGAGGATTATACTATATGGAGGACTATGAGGGGTGAATTATACTATATGGAGGACTATGTGTTGCATCATACTATATGGAGGAATTTGGAGTACATTATACTATATGGAGGACTATGGGGTACATTATACTATATGGAGGACTATGGGGTACATTATACTATATGGAGAACTATGAGGGGTTCATTATACTATATGGAGAACTATGAGGGGTTCATTATACTAGATGGAGGACTGTGGGGTGCATTATACTATATGCAGGACCATGAGGGTGCATTATAATATATGGAGGAGTTTGGAGTACATTATACTATTTGGAGGACTATGGGGTACATTATACTATAAGGAGAACTATGAGGAGTGCATTATACTATACGGAGAACTATGAGGGGTTCATTATACTATAAGGAGAACTATATGGGGTTCATTATACTATATGGAGGACTGTGGGGTGCATTATACTATATGCAGGACCATGAGGGTGCATTATAATATATGGAGGACTATGGGAGGGCATTATATATGAAGGACTATGGGGTGTATTATACTATAAGGAGGACTATGGGGAGTGCATTATACTATATGGAGGACTATGTGGGGTGCATTATACTATATGGAGGACTATGGGGGGTGCATTATACTACATGGAGGACTATGGGGGTGCATTATAATATATGGAGGACTATAGGGGTGCATTTTACTTGATGGAATGCAATATGGGACCCATTATATTATATGGAGCATTATGTTGAAGCCATTCTAATATTTGAAGGGTTGTGTGGAATACTATATAGAGGGCTATGAAGGAGCTTTGTACTTCATAGAGGGCTATGTGAGGGCCTTTACACTACATGCAACCAATTATACAGTATGAAGGTTTGTGTGGGGTCCATCATACTGTCTGTGCGGAGGGTTAGTGAGGGCCATTATACAGTGTGGAGAGGTGTGGGGGTCATTATACTGTATATAGGTCAAATATACTGTATGGAGGGCTGTGGAGATCACAGTTGGGGATCATACAGTGTCGGGGTCACAATTCATTGCTGGGGTAGTGGAGGTGGCACAGTAGGGTCATCGTACTGTGCGTTTGGGGTGTACTGTGAAGGAATTCACTGTGGGGGTATCATGCAGTGTTTGGGGGGCACTTTTCTTGGGATCATACTTTATCGGTGCACTGAAAGGGGATTCTAGGGCCTTCAATAGGAGAAAAAATACTTTGTAAGAGCTGCACAGTTGATATATGCTCTTATGTAACACAGACAAATATTAATTTAACTTTTTTTGGGGGGACGGAGGTCCTGTTAGAACAACGGCTAAGGGCCCCATGATTTCTATGTTCTCCCCTGTGTAGGGTTCAGTGTCTGTATGATGAGTGGTTTCTCTGCTGGTTCAGTGTCTGTATAATGAGCGGTTTCTCTGCTGTTCGGTGTCTGTACGATGAGTGGTTTCTCTGCTGGTTCAGTGTCTGTATGATGAGCAGTTTCTCTGCTGGTTCAGTGTCTGTATGATGAGTGGTATCTCTGCTGGTTCAGTGTCTGTATGATGAGCAGTTTCTCTGCTGGTTCAGTGTCTGTATGATGAGCGGTTTCTCTGCTGGTTCAGTGTCTGTATGATGAGCAGTTTCTCTGCTGGTTCAGTGTCTGTATGATGAGCAGTTTCTCTGTTGGTTCAGTGTCTCTATGATGAGCGGTTTCTCTGCTGGTTCAGTGTCTCTATGATGAGCGGTTTCTCTGCTTGTTCAGTGACTGTATGATGAGCGGTTTCTCTGCTGGTTCAGTGTCTGTATGATGAACAGTTTCTCTGCTGGTTCACTGTCTGTATGATGAGCGGTTTCTCTGCTGGTTCAGTGTCTGTATGATGAGCAGTTTCTCTGCTGGTTCAGTGTCTGTATGATGAACAGTTTCTCTGCTGGTTCAGTGTCTCTATGATGAGCGGTTTCTCTGCTGGTTCAGTGTCTGTATGATGAGTGGTTTCTCTGCTGGTTCAGTGTCTGCATGATGAGCGGTTTCTCTGCTGTTCAGTGTCTGTATGATGAGCAGTTTCTCTGCTGATTCAGTGGCTGTATGAAGAGCGTTTTCTCTGCTGGTTCAGTGTCTGTATGATGAGCGGTTTCTCTGCTGGTTCAGTGTCTGTATGATGAGCGGTTTCTCTGCTGTTCGGTGTCTGTATGAAGAGCGGTTTCTCTGCTGGTTCGGTGTCTGTATGATGAGCGGTTTCTATACTGGTTCAGTGTCTGTATGATGAGCAGTTTCTCTGCTGGTTCAGTGTCTGTATGATGAGCAGTTTCTCTGCTGGTTCGGTGTCTGTATGATGAGCGGTTTCTCTGCTGGTTCGGTGTCTGTATGATGAGCTGTTTCTCTGCTGGTTCAGTGTCTGTATGATGAGCGGATTCTCTGCTGTTCAGTGTCTATATGATGAGCGGTTTCTCTGCTGGTTCAGTGTGTGTATGATGAGCGGTTTCTCTGCTGTTCAGTGCCTGTATGATGAGCAGTTTCTCTGCTGGTTCAGTGTCTCTATGATGAGCGGTTTCTCTGCTGGTTCAGTGTCTCTATGATGAGCGGTTTCTCTGCTTGTTCAGTGTCTGTATGATGAACAGTTTCTCTGCTGGTTCAGTGTCTGTATGATGAGCGGTTTCTCTGCTGGTTCAGTGTCTGCATGATGAGCGGTTTCTCTGCTGGTTCAGTGTCTGCATGATGAGCGGTTTCTCTGCTGTTCAGTGTCTGTATGATGAGCGGTTTCTCTGCTGGTTCAGTGTCTGAATGATGAGCGGTTTCTCTGCTGGTTCAGTTTCTGTATGATGAGCGGTTTCTCTGCTACTCAGTGTCTGTATGATGAGTGGTATCTCTGCTGGTTCAGTGTCTGCATGATGAGCGGTTTCTCTGCTGGTTCAGTGGCTGTATGATGAGCGGTTTCTCTGCTGGTTCGGTGTCTGTATGATGAGCGGTTTCTCTGCTGGTTCAGTGTCTGTATGATGAGCGGTTTCTCTGCTGTTCAGTGTCTGTATGATGAGTGGTATCTCTGCTGGTTCAGTGTCTGCATGATGAGCGGTTTCTCTGCTGGCTCAGTGTCTGTATGATGAGCGGTTTCTCTGCTGTTCAGTATCTGTATGATGAGTGGTTTCTTTGCTGGTTCAGTGTCTGTATAATGAGTAGTTTCTCTGCTGGTTTGGTGTCTGTATGATGAGTAGTTTCTCTGCTGGTTCGGTGTCTGTATGATGAGCGGTTTCTCTGCTGGTTCGGTGTCTGTATGATGAGCGGTTTCTCTGCTGTTCAGTGTCTGTATGATGAGTGGTTTCTCTGCTGGTTCAGTGTCTGTATAACGAGCGGTTTCTCTGCTGGTTCAGTGTCTCTATGATGAGTGGTTCCTCTGCTGGTTCAGTGTCTGTATGATGAGCGGTTTCTCTGCTGGTTCGGTGTCTGTATGATGAGCGGTTTCTCTGCTGTTCGGTGTCTGTATGATGAGCGGTTTCTCTGCTGGTTCGGTGTCTGTATGATGAGCGGTTTCTATACTGGTTCAGTGTCTGTATGATGAGCAGTTTCTCTGCTGGTTCAGTATCTGTATGATGAGCAGTTTCTCTGCTGGTTCGGTGTCTGTATGATGAGCGGTTTCTCTGCTGGTTCAGTGTCTGTATGATGAGCGGATTCTCTGCTGTTCAGTGTCTGTATGATGAGCGGTTTCTCTGCTGGTTCAGTGTCTGTATGATGAGCGGTTTCTCTGCTGTTCAGTGTCTGTATGATGAGCGGTTTCTCTGCTGGTTCAGTGTCTCTATGATGAGCGGTTTCTCTGCTTGTTCAGTGTCTCTATGATGAGCGGTTTCTCTGCTTGTTCAGTGTCTGTATGATGAACGGTTTCTCTGCTGGTTCAGTGTCTGTATGATGAGCGGTTTCTCTGCTGGTTCAGTGTCTGTATGATGAGCAGTTTCTCTGCTGGTTCAGTGTCTGTATGATGAGTGGTTTCTCTGCTGGTTCAGTGTCTGCATGATGAGCGGTTTCTCTGCTGGTTCAGTGTCTGCATGATGAGCGGTTTCTCTGCTGGTTCAGTGTCTGCATGATGAGCGGTTTCTCTGCTGTTCAGTGTCTGTATGATGAGCGGTTTCTCTGCTGGTTCAGTGTCTGTATGATGAGCGGTTTCTCTGCTGTTCAGTGTCTGTATGATGAGCAGTTTCTCTGCTGGTTCAGTTTCTGTATGATGAGCGGTTTCTCTGCTGTTTCAGTGTCTGTATAATGAGCGGTTTCTCTGCTGTTCGGTGTCTGTATGATGAGCGGTTTCTCTGCTGGTTCAGTGTCTGTATGATGAGCGGTTTCTCTGCTGGTTCAGTGTTTGCATGATGAGCGGTTTCTCTGCTGTTCAGTGTCTGTATGATGAGCAGTTTCTCTCCTGGTTCAGTGTCTGTATGATGAGCGGTTTCTCTGCTTGTTCAGTGTCTGTATGATGAACAGTTTCTCTGCTGGTTCAGTGTCTGTATGATGAGCGGTTTCTCTGCTGTTCAGTGTCTGTATGATGAGTGGTTTCTCTGCTGGTTCAGTGTCTGTATGATGAGTGGTTTCTCTGCTGGTTCAGTGTCTGTATGATGAGCAGTTTCTCTGCTGGTTCAGTGTCTGTATGATGAGCGGTTTCTCTGCTGTTTAGTGTCTGTATGATGAGCGGTTTCTCTGTTTGTTCAGTGTCTGTATGATGAGCGGTTTGTCTGCTGGTTCGGTGTCTGTACGATGAGCGTTTTCTCTGCTGGTTCAGTGTCTGTATGATGAGTAGTTTCTCTGCTGTTTCAGTGTCTGTATGATGAGCGGTGTCTCTGCTGTTCAGTATCTGTATGATGAGCGGTGTCTCTGCTGGTTCAGTGTCTGTATGATGAGTGGTTTCTCTGGTGGTTCAGTGTCTGTATGATGAGCGGTTTCTCTGCTGTTCAGTGTCTGTATGATGAGTGGTTTCTCTGCTGGTTCAGTGTCTGCATGATGAGTAGTTTCTCTGCTGTTTCAGTGTCTGTATGATGAGCGGTGTCTCTGCTGTTCAGTATCTGTATGATGAGCGGTGTCTCTGCTGGTTCAGTGTCTGTATGATGAGTGGTTTCTCTGGTGGTTCAGTGTCTGTATGATGAGCGGTTTCTCTGCTGTTCAGTGTCTGTATGATGAGTGGTTTCTCTGCTGGTTCAGTGTCTGCATGATGAGCGGTTTCTCTGCTGGTTCAGTGTCTGTATGATGAGCGGTTTCTCTGCTGGTTCGGTGTCTGTATGATGAGCGGTTTCTCTGCTGTTCAGTGTCTGTATGATGAGTGGTTTCTCTGCTGGTTCAGTGTCTGCATGATGAGTGGTTCCTCTGCTGGTTCAGTGTCTGTATGATGAGCGGTTTCTCTGCTGGTTCGGTGTCTGTATGATGAGCGGTTTCTCTGCTGTTCAGTGTCTGTATGATGAGCGGTTTCTCTGCTGGTTCAGTGTCTGTATGATGAGCGGTTTCTCTGCTGGTTCAGTGTCTGTATGATGAGCGGTTTCTCTGCTGGTTCAGTGTCTGTATGATGAACAGTTTCTCTGCTGGTTCAGTGTCTGTATGATCAGCGGTTTCTCTGCTGGTTCGGTGTCTGTATGATGAGCGGTTTCTCTGCTGTTCAGTGTCTGTATGATGAGTGGTTTCTCTGCTGGTTCAGTGTCTGTATGACGAGCGGTTTCTCTGCTGGTTCAGTGTCTCTATGATGAGTGGTTTCTCTGCTGGTTCAGTGTCTGTATGCTGAGCGGTTTCTCTGCTGGTTCGGTGTCTGTATGATGAGCAGTTTCTCTGCTGGTTCAGTGTCTCTATGATGAGCGGTTTCTCTGCTGGTTCAGTGTCTCTATGATGAGCGGTTTCTCTGCTTGTTCAGTGTCTGTATGATGAGCAGTTTCTCTGCTGGTTCAGTGTCTGTATGATGAGCAGTTTCTCTGCTGGTTCAGTGTCTGTATGATGAGCGGTTTCTCTGCTGTTTAGTGTCTGTATGATGAGCGGTTTCTCTGTTCAGTGTCTGTATGATGAGCGGTTTGTCTGCTGGTTCGGTGTCTGTACGATGAGCGTTTTCTCTGCTGGTTCAGTGTCTGTATGATGAGTAGTTTCTCTGCTGGTTCAGTGTCTGTATGATGAGCGGTGTCTCTGCTGTTCAGTATCTGTATGATGAGCGGTTTCTCTGCTGTTCAGTGTCTGTATGATGAGCAGTTTCTCTGCTAGTTCAGTGTCTGTATGATGAGCGGTTTCTCTGCTGGTTCAGTGTCTGTATGATGAGCGGTTTCTCTGCTGTTCAGTGTCTGTATGATGAGCGGTTTCTCTGCTGGTTCAGTGTCTGTATGATGAGATGTTTCTCTGCTGTTCAGTGTCTGTATGATGAGCGGTTTCTCTGCTGGTTCAGTGTCTGCATGATGAGCGGTTTCTCTGCTGGTTCAGTGTCTGTATGATGAGCGGTTTCTCTGCTGGTTCAGTGTCTGTATGATGAGCGGTTTCTCTGCTGTTCAGTGTCTGTATGATGAGTGGTTTCTCTGCTGGTTCAGTGTCTGTATGATGAGTAGTTTCTCTGCTGGTTCGGTGTCTGTATGATGAGCAGTTTCTCTGCTGGTTAAGTGTCTGTATGATGAGCGGTTTCTCTGCTGTTCAGTGTCTGTATGATGAGCAGTTTCTCTGCTGGTTCAGTGTCTGTATGATGAGCGGTTTCTCTGCTGTTTCAGTGTCTGTATAATGAGCGGTTTCTCTGCTGTTCGGTGTCTGTATGATGAGCGGTTTCTCTGCTGGTTCAGTGTCTGCATGATGAGCCGTTTCTTTGCTGGTTCAGTGTCTGTATGATGAGCGGTTTCTCTGCTGGTTCAGTGTCTGTATGATGAGTGGTTTCTCTGCTGGTTCAGTGTTTGCATGATGAGCGGTTTCTCTGCTGTTCAGTGTCTGTATGATGAGCAGTTTCTCTCCTGGTTCAGTGTCTGTATGATGAGCGGTTTCTCTGCTGGTTCAGTGTCTGTATGATGAGCGGTTTCTCTGCTGTTCAGTGTCTGTATGATGAGCGGTTTCTCTGCTGGCTCAGTGTCTGTAAGATGAGCGGTTTCTCTGCTGGCTCAGTGTCTGTATGATGAGTGGTATCTCTGCTGGTTCAGTGTCTGCATGATGAGCGGTTTCTCTGCTGGTTCAGTGTCTGTATGATGAGCCGTTTCTCTGCTGGTTCAGTGTCTGTATGATGAGCGGTTTCTCTGCTGTTCAGTGTCTTTATGATGAGCGGTTTCTCTGCTTGTTCAGTGTCTGTATGATGAACAGTTTCTCTGCTGGTTCAGTGTCTGTATGATGAGCGGTTTCTCTGCTGTTCAGTGTCTGTATGATGAGTGGTTTCTCTGCTGGTTCAGTGTCTGTATGATGAGCAGTTTCTCTGCTGGTTCAGTGTCTGTATGATGAGCAGTTTCTCTGCTGGTTCAGTGTCTGTATGATGAGCGGTTTCTCTGCTGTTTAGTGTCTGTATGATGAGCGGTTTCTCTGTTTGTTCAGTGTCTGTATGATGAGCGGTTTGTCTGCTGGTTCGGTGTCTGTACGATGAGCGTTTTCTCTGCTGGTTCAGTGTCTGTATGATGAGTAGTTTCTCTGCTGGTTCAGTGTCTGTATGATGAGCGGTGTCTCTGCTGTTCAGTATCTGTATGATGAGCGGTGTCTCTGCTGGTTCAGTGTCTGTATGATGAGTGGTTTCTCTGGTGGTTCAGTGTCTGTATGATGAGCGGTTTCTCTGCTGTTCAGTGTCTGTATGATGAGTGGTTTCTCTGCTGGTTCAGTGTCTGCATGATGAGCGGTTTCTCTGCTGGTTCAGTGTCTGTATGATGAGCGGTTTCTCTGCTGTTCAGTGTCTGTATGATGCGTGGTTTCTCTGCTGGTTCAGTGTCTGTATGATGAGTAGTTTCTCTGCTGGTTCGGTGTCTGTATGATGAGCGGTTTCTCTGCTGTTCAGTGTCTGTATGATGAGCGGTTTCTCTGCTGGTTCAGTGTCTCTATGATGAGCAGTTTCTCTGCTGGTTCAGTGTCTGTATGATGAGCAGTTTCTGTGCTGGTTCAGTGTCTGTATGATGGGTGGTTTCTCTGCTGGTTCAGTGTCTGTATGATGAGCGGTTTCTCTGCTGGTTCAGTGTCTGTATGATGAGCGGTTTCTCTGCTGGTTCAGTGTCTGTATGATGAGCAGTTTCTTTTCTGGTTCGGTGTCTGTATGAGGAGCGGTTTCTCTGCTTGCTCAGTGTCTGTATGATGAGCGGTTTCTCTGCTTGTTCAGTGTCTGTATGATGAGCGGTTTCTCTGCTGGTTCAGTGTCTGTATGATGAGCGGTTTCTCTGCTGGTTCAGTGTCTGTATGATGAGCGGTTTCTCTGCTGGTTCAGTGTCTGTATGATGAGCGGTGTCTCTGCTGTTCAGTATCTGTATGATGAGCGGTGTCTCTGCTGGTTCAGTGTCTGTATGATGAGTGGTTTCTCTGGTGGTTCAGTGTCTGTATGATGAGCGGTTTCTCTGCTGTTCAGTGTCTGTATGATGAGTGGTTTCTCTGCTGGTTCAGTGTCTGCATGATGAGCGGTTTCTCTGCTGGTTCAGTGTCTGTATGATGAGCGGTTTCTCTGCTGTTCAGTGTCTGTATGATGCGTGGTTTCTCTGCTGGTTCAGTGTCTGTATGATGAGTAGTTTCTCTGCTGGTTCGGTGTCTGTATGATGAGCGGTTTCTCTGCTGTTCAGTGTCTGTATGATGAGCGGTTTCTCTGCTGGTTCAGTGTCTCTATGATGAGCAGTTTCTCTGCTGGTTCAGTGTCTGTATGATGAGCAGTTTCTGTGCTGGTTCAGTGTCTGTATGATGGGTGGTTTCTCTGCTGGTTCAGTGTCTGTATGATGAGCGGTTTCTCTGCTGGTTCAGTGTCTGTATGATGAGCGGTTTCTCTGCTGGTTCAGTGTCTGTATGATGAGCAGTTTCTTTTCTGGTTCGGTGTCTGTATGATGAGTGGTTTCTCTGCTGGTTCAGTGTCTGTATGATGAGCGGTTTCTCTGCTGGTTCAGTGTCTGTATGATGAGCGGTTTCTCTGCTGGTTCAGTGTCTGTATGATGAGCAGTTTCTTTTCTGGTTCGGTGTCTGTATGAGGAGCGGTTTCTCTGCTTGTTCAGTGTCTGTATGATGAGCGGTTTCTCTGCTTGTTCAGTGTCTGTATGATGAGCGGTTTCTCTGCTGGTTCAGTGTCTGTATGATGAGCGGTTTCTCTGCTGGTTCAGTGTCTGTATGATGAGCGGTTTCTCTGCTGGTTCAGTGTCTGTATGATGAGCGGTTTCTCTGTTGTTTCAGTGTCTGTATGATGAGCAGTTTCTCTGCTGGTTCAGTGTCTGTATGATGAGCGGTTTCTCTGCTGGTTCAGTGTCTGTATGATGAGCGGTTTCTCTGCTGGTTCAGTGTCTGTATGATGAGCGGTTTCTCTGTTGTTTCAGTGTCTGTATGATGAGCGGTTTCTCTGCTGGTTCAGTGTCTGTATGATGAGCGGTTTCTCTGCTGGTTCAGTGTCTGTATGATGAGCGGTTTCTCTGCTTGTTCAGTGTCTGTATGATGAGCGGTTTCTCTGCTGGTTCAGTGTCTGTATGATGAGCGGTTTCTCTGTGAATATTCTTCACTAAAAGTTTCACATCAGACACCAAACCCGGCAGAAGTCCCGGCTCGGCTGACTCCTGGGACCGCGGTTCTCATGTCTGCCAGTTATTAGTACTGAGAGTCCTCTGGTCAGTGGAAAGAAATAATTAATCTGATTCTGGATGGGAAATGTCAGCACGGCCGGGGTCGCTGATGTTTTCATCTTCTACAGTCTATTCTGAGTCATTGTAACAAGTGAGAAGAAAAATGTCACGAAAATGATATTTAATGTGTCTGCGCCTGCACATAAATTCATCTCTGCCTTGTGGGCTTCTCCAGGACAGAAGACCCCAGATGCCAAAAATTCCTCTCCGGTCTATGTGAAGTCATTTCCAGATCCAAATCTGACTCCTTGCTCTGATTTATAATCATTCTGTCCCTGCTGTAATGGGAATCAACTCTTCATGTGCTTACCTGAGCTAAAGGGAAAAAGCAGAGCTGTAGTACAAAGCATATAGCGGACAGCGAGTGGCTCGTATTCTCAGGCTGGGGAGGCCCATGGTTATTGGGCCCCTTATCCTAAAAATAGCAGCCTGCAGCCGCCCAGAATTGACGCATCTATTAGATTTGACAATCCCGATTGCCCTGGTGCGGTGGCAATCAGGATAATATCAAGGGTTAATGAAAGCTCACAGCTGCCACCAAGCCCTAGATTAGTAATGGGAGGCATTTATGAGACTTCCTCCCAATTACTAATCTGTAAGTGAAAAGAAATAAACACAAACACCGAAAAATCCAAACACCCAGTTCCGATATAGTTCACACGAGGTCCCATGACGATCCCAGCTCTGCTACACACTGAAGTTACAGGGTGTGGGCACAAAACATGACCACACGCTGTAGGCTTCAGGCAGAGGCTGACTTAGTCGCAGCTGTTAGCGGTGACATTACTCAGTTTATCTGCGGTCACAGCTGGAGGTTCTCATGGTACCCCACCTGTGACAACAGGTAAACTGACCTCAAGTGACCTGTTTGAACTCACATCAGGTGAATTGAGTTTATAGACCTGTATCTCCTGGCAGAAAAACACTTTTGTTTTGCAAAGAAATGCAGATTTGGTGCTGAAATTTATACACCATATTCCTGCACCATATCTGCATTTTCTGGCATAAAAATGTATCAGATCAGACGATGCGGTTTTGATGCAATTTTTTTTTTGCCAGGATGTGTAGATAGGGTGCAGGAATATAGTGTATAAATTTCAGCAACAAATCTTCATCGCTTGGCAAAAAAAAAAAAAAAAGCAAAAACCCACAAAAAAACGGTTTTGATTCTGTGCGGTTTTCTGCCATGGGATGCAAATTTGGTTCAGAAATCTTTTTACAGACATTTCAGCACCAAATTTGCATCTCCTGGCAGAAAACTGCACCAAAACAGTTTTTTTGGAAAGAGATGCTGAGTAAGGTTAAATGAGGTCAACTGAGGTCAGTTTATCTGCGTTCAAAGTGGGGGTACCGTGAGAACTTCCAGCTGTGACCGCAAATAGCCTGAGTGACGTCACCACTCATCGCTGTGGCTCAGTCTATGCCTGAAGCCACAGAGTGAGGACATGACCAGGGTAATCAGCCGGATAAAGTTCCAGGATTGTCAGATCTAATAAGTGTGACAATCCCGGGTGGCTGCAGGCTGCTATTTTTAGGCTGTGGGGGCCCAATAACCATGGGTCTCCCCAGCCTGAGAATAACACTAGTGTTTAATGCATGGATGTGTGAAAGAGGCCTTAGGATTAGAATAACATGGCTGTTTTTGTCCTTTGATACAACACCTATGACATATGACTCCAATCCTCCCCGTTTAACCCCTTAGATGTTGTGCTCAGCAGCAGCTCCTGCATCTAAGAAGCTTCTTTTCTTATGTTATTAATCCCCCTCCCCTCACATAATTACCTTTCAGTACAATATATGGCAAAATGAATTAAAAACAATTAAGTCATGGTGCAAAAAAAGAAACACAAAAGTAAAAAAGTTATGGCTCTTGGAAGAAAGGGGGGGGAACGGCACTGCAAAACCAAAATTTGGCTATGGGGTTAAGATAAGGATAAACCTAAAATAAAATAGGAAATATTTTTATTATGGTAATAAAAAGTAAAGAAACCCCCAAAACTAAAAAAAAATAAATTATTTGTTATAAAAATATTCTAATATAATATATATAATATATATATATATATATATATATATGTGTGTATATATATATGTATATGTATAAAATATTCTAATATAAAACAGATGGAAATATATAATATTTTGGGCGCTCATTAATCAACAAAAAAGAAAAAAAAGGGGCAAAAAAAGATATAGTTAATATCACGCACATTGTGGAATTACTGTTATTACTAATTGTTGTGTCAGGCCTTGTAATTAGGGGGTTAAATGATACAATGGCGGACCCCCACTGTACACACTGCGGACCCCTCTCACATCACTGACCAGGTCCATTACTTGAGGGACGCTAAGTGGGTCATAGAAAACGCTGCTGCTCAGAAGTGTCCCCCGGGGCCCCCGGCAGTGACTGCACGAGAGTGCACAGCCCCTATAATGCCGCCTGTGACTATGGAGGGCACTGATCGTGCAGGCAGCAGCTGCGGAGGACGAGCCGGGGTCCAGATCAGATTTGCTTGGGGGCAAACTTGACATTTCCATCTAATAGACGCAGATCGGAGCGCGGCTGATCCTGGGGGTCTCCTCCGTGGCCCCGAGTCCACCAATCACCGGAGCCCGCCTGCAAGATACCGTACAGAGAGATGATTACATCAAAGCCGGCATAATGGGTTTTGTAGGGCGCCCGTGTAAGGCACCGTGTGATGGATTTCAGCCTTATCCGGGGATTTCACCGTCTCCGCGGAAATATCACAAACCCTGAGATGTAGACAGAGATGACATACAGGATTTACCAAATGAAATCCAGTATTTAATATTTATCAATCTATAAAAAAATTGAACAAAACAAAATGTCAAAAGCCGCAAAACAACAAACCCCACCGAGCGCGGCAGATCTGCCCCCGACAGGATCGTGTTATCAGCATTTCAGGCTGGTTTAAAAAAAAAAGTGTTTTATCAGCAGGAAATCCTACATGCTCGATGTCTGGGGCGTCATGGTCCAACCACTGATTAGCAGCTTTCTGCCAATATACAATCAGTGATGTGGGCGGGGCTATACAGGGCTCTGCTACATCTGCTGCACCCAGTAAACTAAGTGATACATTAGTGGAATCAGGATCTCTGTCCCTACATCTTGGTGCTGTCAGAATTTTTTGCCCTGTGTACATATGGGGGCATGGTCCATCCCTCTAAGCTGGGCACGTCGTCTATATATCTTCACATGGACGGGCGGCTGTAGTCGGAGCACTTTGCTTCTTTGCCCTTATTCACACTGATGTTACTGATGCACGGTAAGGTGTTAATACTGGAGTAGTGGAGGAGGTGGTTGCGCCACACCCAGATGGTTTATGCCATGATTCTGTGGTGTGCAGATTATATGTTTTAGGTTTCTAGTATTCTGTTAATGTATTTGATAAAATCACTGCTTCCGCTGCCAGTGAAGTGCGGACCCCAATGTAGCAGAGCTGGGACCGTGCAGCGGCCGTCGCCACCTAGTGGTCAGCAGGAGTAGCGGTAGATTAGATGTTAGATATGATAGGTGAGGAGTGACAGACGGCCCGTGGGTGCCAGGGACAGTCAGAGAACCCTATGGTAACCTCGTAAAGGCCCGGAGCCTACGGCTCACCCTGGCAGGCTCAAATAAGTTGTGAGACTAGAAAGCCGCCTGGGCCTAGAGGTGGACAGCGGGGGAAGAAGTGGGCTCTGGCTCATTTTTGGGGTTTGCTGTTACATTATATAGCAAAAACCTGCTGACAGATTGGCTTTAAGAATGATCTTGAGAGTAAAGACGAAAGAGGATGTGATGATCCCACAGATCCCTGATCTCACATCATCCCCTGGGTCTGGGTTCAAGTGACCAAAGGATCCACACAAGCCGCATACACAGAATATCGGGGGTCAGTTCTCCAAGATGTTTGGAACAACCTCCTGCCGAGTTCCTCCATAACCTGAGTACAAGGGAAGTGTTGGACAAGACGGGCGGTCACTGAATACTGAGGACGGATGAGACGGGCGGTCACCGAATACTGAGGACGGAGGAGACGGGCGATCACTGAATACTGAGGATGGAGGAGACGGGCGGTCACCGAATACTGAGGACGGAGGAGACGGGCTGTCACTGAATACTGAGGACGGATGAGACGGGCGGTCACCGAATACTGAGGATGGAGGAGACGGGCGGTCACTGCATACTGAGGATGGAGGAGACGGGCGGTCACTGAATACTGAGGATGGAGGAGACGAGCGGTCACTGAATACTGAGGATGGAGGAGACGGGCGGTCACTGAATACTGAGGATGGAGGAGACGGGCGGTCACTGCATACTGAGGATGGAGGAGACGGGCGGTCACTGAATACTGAGGATGGAGGAGACGGGCGGTCACTGAATACTGAGGATGGAGGAGACGGGCGGTCACTGCATACTGAGGATGGAGGAGACGGGCGGTCACTGCATACTGAGGATGGAGGAGACGGGCGGTCACTGAATACTGAGGATGGAGGAGACGGGCGGTCACTGCATACTGAGGATGGAGGAGACGGGCGGTCACTGAATACTGAGGATAGAGGAGACGAGCGGTCACTGAATACTGAGGATGGAGGAGACGGGCGGTCACTGAATACTGAGGATGGAGGAGACGCGCGGTCACTGAATACTGAGGATGGAGGAGACGAGCGGTCACTGAATACTGAGGATGGAGGAGACGGGCGGTCACTGAATACTGAGGATGGAGGAGACGAGCGGTCACTGAATACTGAGGATGGAGGAGACGGGCAGTCACTGAATACTGAGGATGGAGGAGACGGGCGGTCACTGCATACTGAGGATGGAGGAGACGGGCGGTCACTGAATACTGAGGATGGAGGAGACGGGCGGTCACTACATACTGAGGATGGAGGAGACGGGCGGTCACTGAATACTGAGGATAGAGGAGACGAGCGGTCACTGAATACTGAGGATGGAGGAGACGGGCGGTCACTGAATACTGAGGATGGAGGAGACGCGCGGTCACTGAATACTGAGGATGGAGGAGATGGGCGGTCACTGAATACTGAGGATGGAGGAGATGGGAGGTCACTGAATACTGAGGATGGAGGAGACGGGCGGTCACTGAATACTGAGGATGGAGGAGACGAGCGGTCACTGAATACTGAGGATGGAGGAGACGGGCGGTCACTGAATACTGAGGATGGAGGAGACGAGCGGTCACTGAATACTGAGGATGGAGGAGACGGGCGGTCACTGAATACTGAGGATGGAGGAGATGGGAGGTCACTGAATACTGAGGATGGAGGAGACGGGCGGTCACTGAATACTGAGGATGGAGGAGATGGGAGGTCACTGAATACTGAGGATGGAGGAGACGGGCGGTCACTGAATACTGAGGATGGAGGAGACGAGCGGTCACTGAATACTGAGGATGGAGGAGACGGGCGGTCACTGAATACTGAGGATGGAGGAGACGAGCGGTCACTGAATACTGAGGATGGAGGAGACGAGCGGTCACTGAATACTGAGGATGGAGGAGACGGGCGGTCACTGAATACTGAGGATGGAGGAGACGAGCGGTCACTGAATACTGAGGATGGAGGAGACGGGCGGTCACTGAATACTGAGGATGGAGGAGACAGGCGGTCACTGAATACTGAGGATGGAGGAGATGGGAGGTCACTGAATACTGAGGATGGAGGAGACGGGCGGTCACTGAATACTGAGGATGGAGGAGACGAGCGGTCACTGAATACTGAGGATGGAGGAGACGGGCAGTCACTGAATACTGAGGATGGAGGAGACGAGCGGTCACTGAATACTGAGGATGGAGGAGACGAGCGGTCACTGCATACTGAGGACGGAGGAGACGGGCGGTCACTGAATACTGAGGATGGAGGAGACGGGCGATCACTGAATACTGAGGATGGAGGAGACGAGCGGTCACTGAATACTGAGGATGGAGGAGACGAGCGGTCACTGAATACTGAGGATGGAGGAGACGGGCGGTCACTGAATACTGAGGATGGAGGAGACGGGCGGTCACTGAATACTGAGGATGGAGGAGACGAGGGGTCACTGAATACTGAGGATGGAGGAGACGAGCGGTCACTGAATACTGAGGATGGAGGAGACGGGCGGTCACTGAATACTGAGGATGGAGGAGACGGGCGGTCACTGAATACTGAGGATGGAGGAGACGAGGGGTCACCGAATACTGAGGATGGAGGAGACGAGCGGTCACTGAATACTGAGGACGGAGGAGACGGGCGGTCACTGAATACTGAGGATGGAGGAGACGGGCGGTCACTGAATACTGAGGATGGAGGAGACGAGCGGTCACTGAATACTGAGGATGGAGGAGACGAGCGGTCACTGAATACTGAGGATGGAGGAGACGGGCGGTCACTGAATACTGAGGATCGAGGAGACGGGCGGTCACTGAATACTGAGGACGGAGGAGACTGGCGGTCACTGAATACGGAGGACGGAGGAGACGAGTGGTCACTGAATACTGAGGATGGAGGAGACGAGCGGTCACTGAATACTGAGGATGGAGGAGACGGGCGGTCACCGAATACTCATTTAACTCATTCAGCAGCAACACAATAAATGACTCTCGCTGCTCCTTATTGTATCAGCCTCTGCAGCCTCTACATTGCTGGCCTCACTGTATCTCGGCCTCTTCCCTCCGCACTGACCGCAGCCAAAATATCCTGTAATTTGTGTTCCTGGATCTGTCAGTAGAAATCATCACAGATGAAGGAGATGCGGCCGGTAATGAAGGGACAGTGCATTGTGGGGAACATATGCTGCCCCCCTATAGTCAGAGCAGGGCTCGTCCTCCTCCGGCCGCGAGCAGATGGTGATCATATTTATATAGACAGATAATAGCAAAACTGCAGGAAAATACAGAGATTGTCTGCGACTGCGAGCTACAGCCGGTGGCTACCAACAACCCGGACTGTGTGCACCGATGTATAAACCGAGGAAAGATGCTCCGCATTGTAATATACAACTACTGAACTGGAAAACACACAACACTGCAGACACCGGGCAGGGGAAACATGGAGCTATATACTGTGACCACAAATATACAGATAAACCATAATACTCTATACAAGAATATAACTACTATAATACTGCCCCTATGTACAAGAATATAACTACTATAATACTGCCCCATATGTACAAGAATATAACTACTATAATACTGCCCCTATGTACAAGAATATAACTACTATAATACTGCCCCATATGTACAAGAATATAACTACTATAATACTGCTCCTATATACAAGAATATAACTACTATAATACTGCCCCTATGTACAAGAATATAACTACTATAATACTGCACCCTATGTACAAGAATATAACTACTATAATACTCCTCCCTATGTACAAGAATATAACTACTATAATACTGCTCCCTATGTACAAGAATATAACTACTATAATACTGCTCCTATGTACAAGAATATAACTACTATAATACTGCTCCTATGTACAAGAATATAACTACTATAATACTGCCTCCTATGTACAAGAATATAACTACTATAATACTGCCCCTATATACAAGAATATAACTACTATAATACTGCCCCTATGTACAAGAATATAACTACTATAATACTGCTCCTATGTACAAGAATATAACTACTATAATACTGCCCCCTACGTGCAAGAATATAACTACTATAATACTGCACCCTATGTACAAGAATATAACTACTATAATACTGCTCCCTATGTACAAGAATATAACTACTATAATACTGCTCCTATGTACAAGAATATAACTACTATAATACTGCTCCCATGTACAAGAATATAACTACTATAATACTGCCCCTATATACAAGAGTATAACTACTATAATACTGCCCCTATTTACAAGAGTATAACTACTATAATACTGCCCCTATGCACAAGAATATAACTACTATAATACTGCTCCTATGTACAAGAATATAACTACTATAATACTGCTCCTATGTATAAGAATATAACTACTATAATACTGCTCCTATGTATAAGAATATAACTACTATAATACTGCTCCTATGTATAAGAATATAACTACTATAATACTGCCCCTATGTACAAGAATATAACTACTATAATACTGCCCCTGTGTACAAGAATATAACTACTATAATACTGCCCCTATGTACAAGAATATAACTACTATAATACTGCTCCTATGTACAAGAAAATAACTACTATAATACTGCTCCTATGTACAAGAATATAACTACTATAATACTGCTCCCTATGTACAAGAATATAACTACTATAATACTGCCCCTATGTACAAGAATATAACTACTATAATACTGCCCCCTATGTACAAGAATATAACTACTATAATACTGCTCCTATGTACAAGAATATAACTACTATAATACTGCCCCCTACGTGCAAGAATATAACTACTATAATACTGCACCCTATGTACAAGAATATAACTACTATAATACTGCTCCCTATGTACAAGAATATAACTACTATAATACTGCTCCTATGTACAAGAATATAACTACTATAATACTGCTCCCATGTACAAGAATATAACTACTATAATACTGCCCCTATATACAAGAGTATAACTACTATAATACTGCCCCTATTTACAAGAGTATAACTACTATAATACTGCCCCTATGCACAAGAATATAACTACTATAATACTGCTCCTATGTACAAGAATATAACTACTATAATACTGCTCCTATGTATAAGAATATAACTACTATAATACTGCTCCTATGTATAAGAATATAACTACTATAATACTGCTCCTATGTATAAGAATATAACTACTATAATACTGCCCCTATGTACAAGAATATAACTACTATAATACTGCCCCTGTGTACAAGAATATAACTACTATAATACTGCCCCTATGTACAAGAATATAACTACTATAATACTGCTCCTATGTACAAGAAAATAACTACTATAATACTGCTCCTATGTACAAGAATATAACTACTATAATACTGCTCCCTATGTACAAGAATATAACTACTATAATACTGCCCCTATGTACAAGAATATAACTACTATAATACTGCCTCCTATGTACAAGAATATAACTACTATAATACTGCCCCTATATACAAGAATATAACTACTATAATACTGCCCCTATGTACAAGAATATAACTACTATAATACTGCTCCTATGTACAAGAATATAACTACTATAATACTGCCCCCTACGTGCAAGAATATAACTACTATAATACTGCACCCTATGTACAAGAATATAACTACTATAATACTGCTCCCTATGTACAAGAATATAACTACTATAATACTGCTCCTATGTACAAGAATATAACTACTATAATACTGCTCCCATGTACAAGAATATAACTACTATAATACTGCCCCTATATACAAGAGTATAACTACTATAATACTGCCCCTATTTACAAGAGTATAACTACTATAATACTGCCCCTATGCACAAGAATATAACTACTATAATACTGCTCCTATGTACAAGAATATAACTACTATAATACTGCTCCTATGTATAAGAATATAACTACTATAATACTGCTCCTATGTACAAGAATATAACTACTATAATACTGCTCCTATGTACAAGAATATAACTACTATAATACTGCTCCTATGTATAAGAATATAACTACTATAATACTGCTCCTATGTATAAGAATATAACTACTATAATACTGCCCCTATGTACAAGAATATAACTACTATAATACTGCCCCTGTGTACAAGAATATAACTACTATAATACTGCCCCTATGTACAAGAATATAACTACTATAATACTGCTCCTATGTACAAGAATATAACTACTATAATACTGCTCCTATGTACAAGAATATAACTACTATAATACTGCTCCCTATGTACAAGAATATAACTACTATAATACTGCTCCTATGTACAAGAATATAACTACTATAATACTGCTCCCATGTACAAGAATATAACTACTATAATACTGCCCCTATATACAAGAGTATAACTACTATAATACTGCCCCTATTTACAAGAGTATAACTACTATAATACTGCCCCTATGCACAAGAATATAACTACTATAATACTGCTCCTATGTACAAGAATATAACTACTATAATACTGCTCCTATGTATAAGAATATAACTACTATAATACTGCTCCTATGTACAAGAATATAACTACTATAATACTGCTCCTATGTACAAGAATATAACTACTATAATACTGCTCCTATGTATAAGAATATAACTACTATAATACTGCTCCTATGTATAAGAATATAACTACTATAATACTGCCCCTATGTACAAGAATATAACTACTATAATACTGCCCCTGTGTACAAGAATATAACTACTATAATACTGCCCCTATGTACAAGAATATAACTACTATAATACTGCCCCTATGTACAAGAAAATAACTACTATAATACTGCTCCTATGTACAAGAATATAACTACTATAATACTGCTCCCAATGTACAAGAATATAACTACTATAATACTGCCCCTATCTACAAGAATATAACTACTATAATACTGCCCCCTATGTACAAGAGTATAACTACTATAATACTGCCCCTATGTATAAGAATATAACTACTATAATACTGCTCCTATGTACAAGAATATAACTACTATAATACTGCTCCTATGTACAAGAATATAACTACTATAATACTGCTCCTATGTACAAGAATATAACTACTATAATACTGCTCCTATGTATAAGAATATAACTACTATAATACTGCTCCTATGTACAAGAATATAACTACTATAATACTGCTCCTATGTACAAGAATATAACTACTATAATACTGCTCCTATGTATAAGAATATAACTACTATAATACTGCTCCTATGTATAAGAATATAACTACTATAATACTGCCCCTATGTACAAGAATATAACTACTATAATACTGCCCCTGTGTACAAGAATATAACTACTATAATACTGCCCCTATGTACAAGAATATAACTACTATAATACTGCCCCTATGTACAAGAAAATAACTACTATAATACTGCTCCTATGTACAAGAATATAACTACTATAATACTGCTCCCTATGTACAAGAATATAACTACTATAATACTGCCCCTATCTACAAGAATATAACTACTATAATACTGCCCCCTATGTACAAGAGTATAACTACTATAATACTGCCCCTATGTATAAGAATATAACTACTATAATACTGCTCCTATGTACAAGAATATAACTACTATAATACTGCTCCTATGTACAAGAATATAACTACTATAATACTGCCCCTATGTACAAGAATATAACTACTATAATACTGCCCCCTATGTACGAGAATATAACTACTATAATACTGCCCCTATGTACAAGAATATAACTACTATAATACTGCTCCTATGTACAAGAATATAACTACTATAATACTGCTCCTATGTACAAGAATATAACTACTATAATACTGCCCCTATATACAAGAATATAACTACTATAATACTGCCCCCTATGTACAAGAATATAACTACTATAATACTGCTCCTATGTACAAGAATATAACTACTATAATACTGCCCTCTATATACAAGAATATAACTACTATAATACTGCCCCTATATACAAGAATATAACTACTATAATACTGCCTCCTATGTATAAGAATATAACTACTATAATACTGCCTCCTATGTATAAGAATATAACTACTATAATACTGCCCCCTATATACAAGAATATAACTACTATAATACTGCCCCTATATACAAGAATATAACTACTATAATACTGCCCCTATATACAAGAATATAACTACTATAATACTGCCCCTATATACAAGAATATAACCACTATAATACTGTCCCTATATACAAGATTAACAACCTCATGTCCTATTTAATGGAAATTAGCACTCCACATAGCATAATTGAACACAACCATGGACATCAGTAGATGCCCATATTAAGGGAGTGACACAAAAGAACAGTAAAAAAGACACCTTTATTGATATTCATTAAAAATATTTAAAATATTTAAAAACAAGCAAAAGGCACCGTATACAAAAGAGGGACACAGACAGGAAAAATTAGAATGAGAATAATTTTTCACAGGTGGAAGAATATGCACCTGCGCCAGCACAACTCTAGATTAAATAATGAAAGCTGAACGCATTGCTGTATCCTATAGACCTGTATTACACATTGGTTATAATAAATAATTAATTAATTGCCATACAGGTGGAACTCCACCAAAAAGCAGTGCATGTATATAATAAATCACCATGTGCAGGACTCAGAGCACAGCAATAAAACGTTCCATAGGTAATAGAATACAGCCACTTACTACCCTTCATTAATCTCGACTTACATGCTACCTGTGCATAGCATACACCAGGATCCTGCCAATGCAAGTCCCACCCCTTGACGGGGCAACCATCCCAAAATGGGGCTGGATGTATAACATAAAGTTCACCAAGCGAATAAGGTGAACAGATGTGTATGTTAACAGAGCACAGTGCATGCAACGCACAGGCAGCTGAGCCAATGCCAAAAAGGGGAGCGGGTGTTAATGAGCAAGCCGGCGAAACAGGCACACAGACAAGTAACAGATTACATCACCTGAAAATATCCTGCCGTGACCCTCACACTCCGACACGTGTTTCGCAGTAGCTTTCTCAAGGAGCGTGTCAGAGGTGAGGGGCAGGCTGGTTAAAAAGGCTGGAGGTGTACCTTTGGATCATGTGATCGGCCCAACAGAGAAGAATTTAACCTAATGACGCGGCGCATGACAACCGTTGCCACCACCGCTATTGAAATAGGCATCCCATATGCCGCGATCACGTGCCCGTGACGTCACGGCCCATGTGATAATTGAGCCATGGAGACCACGGGACGCTTCAGACGCGGCATGGGAAGCCGGCGGGCAGCACAGCAGGCATGCGCACTAGGTAAATTCTTATACATAGAAACAAAATGAGGATATTTAAACCCATTGGGCTTCCAACGAACAACCTCACATTTTAAGGAGATCTTATACAGCGCAACATTATCAACAACGTCATACAATGACAGGATAATGACAAACATTGTGTCAGTAAACATAAGCATAATACAAACATTGCAAGTAATAACTAGATGGTTTTTTTGGACATAATATACATTACCATAAGCAATATTCAATCACCCCTGTTATGTTATAACACATTCACCAGTGCATTATATCACAATTATATCCCATAAACATAACAGGATCATAGATCAACAATTATAATTCATGGGAATAAGATCCTCTTCTTTTCTTTTAAATGGATGCCATGAGAAGATGAACTCCAAGACATAGATGGAAAGGTTATGCTCCCAAATAGACAAAACCAGACGTTGGTAGCCTAATGAACTGAAAAAACAGACAAATAAAATTACATAAAACCACCCACCACTTACACCTATATAAAACCAGGTACAGCTATAAATGCTCATCAAGAAAACCCAGGACAGAACATATGCATTGAACGGCCATCTGTACCACCCTACAGGAAAGCTGAGAACCCCATATTCTCATTTAAACCATTGGGGGTCAATGTCCCAAGTCTGTATATCCATTTACTTTCGACTTGGGCAAGAACCCTACCCAAATCTCCCCCTCTTGTTCCCATAGAAACCAGATCTATGCCTTTGACCTTCAACATGGTAGAGTTACAGCAATGAAATTTCTTGAAATGTCTTAGAATGGTTTTCAAAAGGCTTTCATCATTAATACCTTTGGCCTTCTCTATATCTAAACAATGTTCGCGGATCCTAATTTTCAACTCCCTCGTGGTTAAACCGATGTATGCCTTTTTACACCTGCATTCAGCCCTGTAGATAACCCCCTTTGATGAACACGTGATTCGATGTCTAATATCGAACTCGCGAGATCCATCAAAGTTGTGAAATCTTTTGGCTTTTACAAGATTGGCACACGCCTTGCATAAACCGCAAGGAAAAAAGCCAAGCAATGACGATTGACCTATATACAAGAATATAACTACTATAATACTGCTCCTATGTACAAGAATATAACTACTATAATACTGCCCCCTATGTACAAGAATATAACTACTATAATACTGCCCCTATGTACAAGAATATAACTACTATAATACTTCCCCTATGTACAAGAATATAACTACTATAACACTGCCCCTATGTACAAGAATATAACTACTATAATACTGCCCCCCATGTACAAGAATATAACTACTATAACACTGCTCCTATGTACAGGAATATAACTACTATAATACTGCCCCTATATACAAGAATATAACTACTATAATACTGCTCCTATGTACAGGAATATAACTACTATAATACTGCTCCTATGTACAAGAATATAACTACTATAATACTGCTCCTATGTACAAGAATATAACTACTATAATACTGCTCCTATGTACAAGAATATAACTGCTATAATACTGCTCCTATGTACAAGAATATAACTACTATAATACTGCCCCTATGTACAAGAATATAACTACTATAATACTGCTTCCTATATACAAGAATATAGCTACTATAATACTGCTCCTATGTACAAGAATATAACTGCTATAATACTGCTCCTATGTACAAGAATATAACTACTATAATACTGCCCCTATGTACAAGAATATAACTACTATAATTCTGCTCCTATGTACAAGAATATAACTACTATAATACTGCCCCTATGTACAAGAATATAACTACTATAATACTGCTCCTATGTACAAGAATATAACTACTATAATACTGCCCCTATGTACAAGAATATAACTACTATAATACTGACCCTATATACAAGAATATAACTACTATAATACTGCCCCTATGTACAAGAATATAACTACTATAATACTGCCCCTATGTACAGGAATATAACTACTATAATACTGCCTCCTATATACAAGAATATAACTACTATAATACTGCCCCTATATACAAGAATATAACTACTATAATACTGCCCCCTATGTACAGGAATATAGCTACTATAATACTGCCCCTATGTACAGGAATATAACTACTATAATACTGCCCCTATATACAAGAATATAACTACTATAATACTGCCCCTATATACAAGAATATAACTACTATAATACTGCCCCATATGTATATAACTACTATAATACTGCCCCCTATGTACAAGAATATAACGACTAATACTGCTCCTATGTACAAGAATATAACTACTATAATACTGCTCCTATGTACAAGAATATAACTACTATAATACTGCTCCTATGTACAGGAATATAACTACTATAATACTGCCCCCTATGTATAAGAATATAACTACTATAATACTGCCTTTATGTACAAGAATATAACTACTATAATACTGCCCCTATGTACAAGAATATAACTACTATAATACTGCCCCTATGTACAAGAATATAACTACCATAATACTGCCCCTATGTACAAGAATATAACTACTATAATACTGCCCCTATGTACAAGAATATAACTACTATAATACTGCCCCTATGTACAGGAATATAATTACTATAATACTGCCCCTATGTACAAGAATATAACTGCTATAATACTGCCCCTATGTACAAGAATATAACTACTATAATACTGCCCCTATGTACAGGAATATAATTACTATAATACTGCCCCTATGTACAAGAATATAACTACTATAATACTGCCCCTATGTACAAGAATATAACTACTATAATACTGCCCCTATGTACAGGAATATAATTACTATAATACTGCCCCTATGTACAAGAATATAACTGCTATAATACTGCCCCTATGTACAAGAATATAACTACTATAATACTGCCCCTATGTACAAGAATATAACTACTATAATACTGCTCCTATGTACAGGAATATAACTACTATAATACTGCCCCTATGTACAGGAATATAACTACTATAATACTGCTCCCTGCATCCTATATGAAGTAACTAATTATGTGCAGTGTATATGAGCATTTTCTTCTGCAGCGTCAGGAGGTACGTGCAGGCTCTGGCCCTATCTCTCGCCTGTCCCGGTGTCAGTAGAGCAGGTGCTCGGTACTTAATCCTGTTCCTCTAGTTCTTAGAACTGTAAGTAATCTATGTATTAATTTCCAGTGCAGGTCTGATGACTCCTCCATTTTCGGGGGGCGGGGGGGGGTCTTCTCCAGTATAGATCGGCTCCTCCGCTGTCTTTACAATCGGCTTTATTGCTTCTTCTTATCTTTTGAGAGGCTCTTTAATATTTTTAGAGTCGATGATTGTCAGCGGCAGAAGACGTCTCCAGGCTTGGAGGAGCGGTGAAGTGTCTTCCGCATTGAACGCTGCTCTCGTTTGTTTCTCCTGTAATTATAAAGTTGTTAAAAAGTTTAAAGACGGATTAAACAGAAAACACACAAATATCTAAAATAAGGGGGGGCTTCCAGACGATGAGGGGCATTGATCAAAGCTGCATCATTCTTAGCATTGCAAACTCACGATTTAATCATAAACTGTAGAATCAGACTTATAAGGCTACTTAAATTACAGAAATGGCCAAAAATTATCCTTCATTCTGGGTGTGATCTGCATGCGTCACTGTTATTTATACACAAGTGGTGGAAACAGAAGCAGCTGTAACCTTTCATATGGGGAGTGCGAAATAATCCCTGTTTAGAAAGCAGCAAGAGTTGTTTTCTCTGCCAGACAGAATAGCAATAGTGTTTTCACAAGGCGTCCAAAAATTATCCATTTATTTAGAAAGGAGGAACTTAGCTGTTTTCTAGCATCGCAGCCCCTGCTCCCTCTGACAGTAACACCGCAGCCCCTGCTCCCTCTGACAGTAGCACCGCAGCCCCTGCTCCCTCTGACAGTAACACCGCAGCCCCTGCTCCCTCTGACAGTAACACCGCAGCCCCTGCTCCCTCTGACAGTAACACCGCAGCCCCTGCTCCCTCTGACAGTAACACCGCAGCCCCTGCTCCCTCTGACAGTAACATCGCAGCCCCTGCTCCCTCTGACAGTAACACCGCAGCCCCTGCTCCCTCTGACAGTAACACCGCAGCCCCTGCTCCCTCTGACAGTAACATCGCAGCCCCTGCTCCCTCTGACAGTAACACCGAAGCCCCTGCTCCCTCTGACAGTAACATCGCAGCCCCTGCTCCCTCTGACAGTAACACCGCAGCCCCTGCTCTCTCTGACAGTAACACCGCAGCCCCTGCTCCCTCTGACAGTAACACCGCAGCCCCTGCTCCCTCTGACAGTAACACCGCAGCCCCTGCTCCCTCTGACAGTAACACCGCAGCCCCTGCTCCCTCTGACAGTAACACCGCAGCCCCTGCTCCCTCTGACAGTAACACCGCAGCCCCTGCTCCCTCCGACAGTAACACCGCAGCCCCTGCTCCCTCCGACAGTAACACCGCAGCCCCTGCTCCCTCCGACAGTAACACCGCAGCCCCTGCTCCCTCCGACAGTAACACCGCAGCCCCTGCTCCCTCCGACAGTAACACCGCAGCCCCTGCTCCCTCCGACAGTAACACCGCAGCCCCTGCTCCCTCCGACAGTAACACCGCAGCCCCTGCTCCCTCCGACAGTAACACCGCAGCCCCTGCTCCCTCCGACAGTAACACCGCAGCCCCTGCTCCCTCCGACAGTAACACCGCAGCCCCTGATCCCTCCGACAGTAACACCGCAGCCCCTGCTCCCTCCGACAGTAACACCGCAGCCCCTGCTCCCTCCGACAGTAACACCGCAGCCCCTGCTCCCTCCGACAGTAACACCGCAGCCCCTGCTCCCTCCGACAGTAACACCGCAGCCCCTGCTCCCTCCGACAGTAACACCGCAGCCCCTGCTCCCTCCGACAGTAACACCGCAGCCCCTGCTCCCTCCGACAGTAACACCGCAGCCCCTGCTCCCTCTGACAGTAACACCGCAGCCCCTGATCCCTCCGACAGTAACACCGCAGCCCCTGCTCCCTCCGACAGTAACACCGCAGCCCCTGCTCCCTCCGACAGTAACACCGCAGCCCCTGCTCCCTCCGACAGTAACACCGCAGCCCCTGCTCCCTCCGACAGTAACACCGCAGCCTCTGCTCCCTCTGACAGTAACACCGCAGCCCCTGCTCCCTCCGACAGTAACACCGCAGCCCCTGCTCCCTCTGACAGTAACACCGCAGCCCCTGCTCCCTCTGACAGTAACACCGCAGCCCCTGCTCCCTCTGACAGTAACACCGCAGGTCTTCTCTGATTGACAGGTGCCTTCTTCTCTGCAGGGCAGGCGGCGGGCCCCTCAAACCTGCGGGCCCCGTCACAGTGGTGTCCTCTGCCACCGCGAATGTTGCATCCCTGCTGGCACAAGGTTTTGCTGACATACATGTAATATTTCTGGACACTTAGCTCGAGTGAGTGGCAACTCATACCGTAAACTCAGAATGTCATAGATGGATACACCAGGTTCTATGTAGAATGTACCATATATATACATCTCTCATATGCGGTTTTCGAGAGCGAGCTGACAGGCTGTGGTTCTATCTGTCGTACTTGGCCTTGCACATGCAAGAAGACAAAGCAGCAGAGGAAACATGGGCGAGATACTCTCGTCAACTAATCTAATGGACGGGTCATGAACAAATGAACCATTTTCTTGTAACTTCTTGACTTATTCTGAATTTTGCTGCAATAATTATTTTATGAAGACCATCCAATAAATCATTAGCTTTAATATACAAAAATTATCAGAAAGTCCTCCATACTCTGTCCTAACTGGTATAAAGTCCCGATATACTGTATATATATAAAACAGATATATAAAAATGGCGGTGGAGAAGGTGGATTGGGCAGAACACTGATCCCAGCTGATGGTGTCGCTGTCAGGGGTTATATAATGTAACTGAAAAAAGTGATGTGACTTCCATGACACATCCCACTTCTTCCCCACTGATATGCTTGCCAAATGCAAAGGAAAGCAAGTATATCCTGCATTTGCTTTTACTACTGTCGGAATGGTTACTGCCAGTGTTACACCTCAGAGCTGCACTCACTATTCTGCTGGTGCAGTCACTGTGTACATACATTACATTACTGATCCTGAGTTACATCCTGTATTATACTCCAGAGCAGCACTCACTATTCTGCTGGTGCAGTCACTGTGTACATACATTACATTACTGATCCTGAGTTACCTCCTGTATTATACTCCAGAGCTGCACTCACTATTCTGCTGGTGCAGTCACTGTGTACATACATTACATTACTGATCCTGAGTTACCTCCTGTATTATACTCCGGAGCTGCACTCACTATTCTGCTGGTGGAGTCGCTGTGTACATACATTACATTAATGATCCTGAGTTACCTCCTGTATTATACTCCAGAGCAGCACTCACTATTCTGCTGGTGCAGTCACTGTGTACATACATTACATTACTGATCCTGAGTTACCTCCTGTATTATACTCCAGAGCTGCACTCACTATTCTGCTGGTGCAGTCACTGTGTACATATATTACATTACTGATCCTGAGTTACATCCTGTATTATACTCCAGAGCTGCACTCACTATTCTTCTAGTGCAGTCACTGTGTACATACATTACATTACTGATCCTGAGTTTCCTCCTGTATTATACTCCAGAGCTGCACTTACTATTCTGCTGGTGCAGTCACTGTGTATATACATTACATTACTGATCCTGAGTTACCTCCTGTATTATACTCCAGAGCAGCACTCACTATTCTGCTGGTGCAGTCACTGTGTACATACATTACATTACTGATCCTGAGTTACCTCCTGTATTATACTCCAGAGCTGCACTCACTATTCTGCTGGTGCAGTCACTGTGTACATATATTACATTACTGATCCTGAGTTACATCCTGTATTATACTCCAGAGCTGCACTCACTATTCTTCTAGTGCAGTCACTGTGTACATACATTACATTACTGATCCTGAGTTTCCTCCTGTATTATACTCCAGAGCTGCACTTACTATTCTGCTGGTGCAGTCACTGTGTATATACATTACATTACTGATCCTGAGTTACCTCCTGTATTATACTCCAGAGCTGCACTCTATTCTGCTGGTGCAGTCACTGTGTACATACATTACATTACTGATCCTGAGTTACATCCTGCATTATACTCCAGAGCTGCACTTACTATTCTGCTGGTGCAGTCACTGTGTACATACATTACTGATCCTGAGTTACCTCCTGTATTATACTCCAGAGCTGCACTCACTATTCTGCTGGTGCAGTCAGTGTGTACACACATTACATTACGGACCCTGTACTGATCCTGTATTCGCCTGTGGATAATTTTTTGGCTTTCTTAGTGCTCCGTTATCATTTTTGGAGAAGATTTAGGACTGTTTGTCACTGCGGTGCCTTATTGGAGGGGCTCAGGGTCCGGTATCTGATGTCCATTATTAGGTTGTGGAGCTAATCGCCTTTTATTCTGTGACCTCGGTGCTTGCGGTCCCTTCCCAAAGTGCGGTGGTTGCTGTGAGCGGAGGACGCATCAGATCAGGACTGTCAGAAAGACAAATGCGGAGTGTAAATGTAATCATCAGATCAGGAGCCGCTAATTTACACGAACCGCAGGGAATTCCACTCCTCGGATTGAAATTCCATCATATATAATGTCTGCACATTAATGTGACAAATCTGATTCCATCAGCCAGGACCTGATAGCATCAGAGAACGTCCACACACATTGCATACATTGCGACCCTTTCCCAGCCAAGACTAAATATCAATTGGTAAAATAGAAGATTATTTGCAAGCAGCACAGAGTATTTCAGGAAATCACAGAATGATGTTCTTGTGGGCAGCTCGGTGATGCCAATCTTTGTGAGTTGAGACTCGGTTTTCACTTGTATTTAATCTTCATGATCAATTAAAATGTATCAGTATTTGGTGCTATCTATAGAGAAAGCAATGTTCTATCAGCAGCACAGAGGATTTAAGCATTCTGTCAATCTTGTAGAATGGAGTGATCTGTCCAATAATGTGATTATGGAGACAAAGACCTAGAACAGCATTAAAAAAATTGAAAACTGAAGTGTGCTGAAAATTTCATGGTCTGATCCCTTGGTAAGACAATTTTTAATGCCAGCATCCATGGTGGTCTAGAGTATGAGAAGAATGAATGCCAGCATCCCTGGTGGTCTAGAGTATGAGAAGAATGAATGCTAGCATCCCTGGTGGTCTAGAGTATGAGAAGAATGAATGCCAGCTTCCCTGGTGGTCTAGAGTATGAGAAGAATGAATGCCAGCATCCCTGGTGGTCTAGAGTATGAGACAAATGAATGCCAGCATCCCTGGTGGTCTAGAGTATGAGAAAAATGAATGCCAGCATCCCTGGTGGTCTAGAGTATGAGAAGAATGAATGCCAGCATCCCTGGTGGTCTAGAGTATGAGAAGAATGAATGCCAGCATCCCTTGTAGCCAAGGCTATGAGAAGGATGAATTTTAGAGTCTCTCATGGTCTACAGTATGAGAAAGAGGAATGTTAGAATCCCTGGTGGTCTAGAGTATGGGAAGACTAAATATTTAGGATGTACATGTATAAGCAACAGCAGGGATTTCAACAACTCCTCCCATACAGCTCGTCTCCAGATCTTTCAGATCACTCTTCCATACAGATCTTCTCCAGATCTTTCAGGTCACTCCTCCATACAGATCTTCTCCAGATCTTTCAGGTCACTCCTCCATACAGATCTTCTCCAGATCTTTCAGATCACTCTTCCATACAGATCTTCTCCAGATCTTTCAGATCACTCTTCCATACAGATCTTCTCCAGATCTTTCAGGTCACTCCTCCATACAGCTCGTCTCCAGATCTTTCAGATCACTCTTCCATACAGATCTTCTCCAGATCTTTTAGATCACTCCTTCATACAGATCTTCTCCAGATCTTTCAGATCACTCTTCCATGCAGATCTTCTCCAGATCTTTCAGGTCACTCCTCCATATAGATCTTCTCCCGATCTTTCAGATCACTGCTCCATACAGATCTTCTCCAGATCTTTCAGATCACTCCTCCGTACAGATCTTCTCCAGATCTTTCAGGTCACTCCTGCATACAGATCTTCTCCAGATCTTTCAGGTCACTCCTCCATACACATCTTCTCCAGATCTCTCAGGTCAGTACTCCAAACAGATCTTCCCCAGATCTTTCATGTCACTCCTCCATACAGATCTTCTGCAGATCTTTCGGGTCACTCCTCCATACAGATCTTCTCCAGATCTTTCAGGTCACTCCTTCATACAGATCTTCTCCAGATCTCTCAGGTCACTCCTCCATACAGATCTTCTCCAGGTCTCTCAGGTCACTCCTCCATACAGATCTTCTCCAGGTCTCTCAGGTCATTCCTCCATACAGATCTTCCCAGATCTTTCAGGTCACTCCTCCATACAGATCTTCCCAGATCTTTCAGGTCACTCCTCCATACAGATCTGTTCCACCTCTTTCAGGTTTTGGGGCTGTCACTGGGCAACATTGAGTTTCAGCTTCCTCCATAGATTTTCTCTTGAGTTCAGGTCTGGAGACAGTCTAGGCCACTCAAGGACGTTGAAATGCTTATTACGGAGCCACCCCTTAGTTGCCCTGGCTGTGTGTATCCAGTCATTGTCATGCTGGAAGACCCAGCCACGACCGATCTTCAATGCTCTTACTGAGGGAAGGAGGTTGTTGGCCAAAATCTCGCGATACATGATCCCATCCATCTTCCCTTCAATACAGTGAATTTGTCCTGTCCCCTTTGTACAAAAGCCCCCCCAAAGTATGATCCTTCCACCCCCATGCTTCACAGTTGAGATGGCGTTCTTGGGCTTCTACTCATATTTCTTCTTCATTAATGAATATCAAATGTAGCTCATACCAAAAAGTTCTATTTTGGACTCATATGACCACATGACCTTCTCCCATGCCTCCTCTGGATCATCCAGATGGTTATTGGTGAACTTCAAACACTGGATATGTGCTGGTGTGAGCAGGGAGACCTTGCGTACCCTGCATGATTTTAATACATGGCGGCGTAGTGTGTTACTAATGGTAATCTTTGAGACTGTCATCCCAGCTCTCTTCAGGTCATTGATCAGTTCCTCCCATGTAGTTCTTGGCTGATTCCTGACCTTTCTGAGAATCATCCTTGCCCCACGAGGCGAGATCTTGTATGGAGTGCCAGAGCGAGTAAGATTGGCAGTAATCTTGTGTTTTTTCCATTTTCTAATAGTTGTGCCAACAGTTGTTGCCTTCTCACCAAGCTGCTTGCCTATTGTCTTGTAACCCATCACAGCCTTGTGCAGATCTAAAGTTTTGACCCTGATATCCTTAGACAGCTCTTTGATCTTGGCCATTGTGGAGAGGTTGGAGTGTGATTAGTTGAATGTGTGAACAGGGGTCTTTCACCACACTGGGCTTCATCAGGAGGTATGGTAATATTATAAAGATGGATGCTATTTAAATGTTGTCAGTTGAATGTACAGCAAATCCCCATCATCATGCCTGACCCTTGTGATAACGCGGCAGATGGCACCGAGCATCATGGGAGAGAGGAACACATCATCTCATCTATGTCTTTGGCAACGCAACAACAATTGCTTCATCAGGGGGTACAGGCAGCGCATGCGCAGGACAAGTCTGTGCTGATAATAGGAAAGGGGTGCAGTATCCAGCAAGGATGGGTAAGTTTATGGTCAGCAATCGATATACGCCCAATTGTGAAGTCAGATCCCCTTTGATGATGGCAAATGCATTTATAGCATTATACGGTATATTATAGAACAGCTTATTATCACATCAATAGAGTTTTGTATATTATATAGTATAATAATAATAATAATAATAAAAAATAATAATAATACAAGAAGTCTTGAGAATACAATGACTATGTCAAGATCAAGAGTGATATCAAAAAATGGACATCACATATATGATATAGAATGACCAGGAGAGTATCGATAATATCCTTTTCTTCCCGTATACTACAAATCACAACCTGTTCTCACATTCCCTAACAGCTCAGTGTGTTATTAGGATGATTCCCAAGCAAAAATCACTGGTGCAAATCGAGGAGCCGCCATGAAGAAGATTTCCCAAGAAAAGAGACACAACATCATCATCCAGCTCATCAATAGCCGTCTCTTCTCAATCGAGAAAATTGCCAAACTGCATCATGTGAGGCCACGACATATGGAAGAATAAGAAATGAAATCCATCCGTCCATTCATGAGCCAAGAGGTGACGTCCAGGTGAAATATTGGAGTCACCAAGTCTCATCACAAGGTCTATCAGTTCTGGTGACACCCGGCAGTGGAGGCGGCTCGTCTACTCCATAATAGTGACATCACAGACGTCCATGAAGAACCGGGCGACGCACGTTACACAAGTCTGGAATGGTGGCCCGAAAAAAGGTGAAGAAGCCGCAACTCCAATATCATAAGAAGCGTTAGCTCAAGTTTGTAAAGAAGAACGAAGAGTGGAAGATTGGAAACGGGAGATTTGGAACAATGAGAGGAAAGTCAATAGACGGCTCTGATGGGGGGAAATGGTCTGGAAGAAACAAGGGGAAAGGGGCAACGGATCGAGAAACTGAAGGAACTGTCAAGTTTAGTGGAGGAAGCCTGATGATATGGAGGTGTTTCACAGCCAAAGGCGTTGGATACTTGACCAGTATGGATGGTGGTCTCAATGCTGAGCTATATGTGAGGATCCTACAAGACAAGTTACTTCATACACTCAAGTACTATGGAAAAAAAAAGTTATCCAGCTCACCACACATGGAGCTAACCCTGGGACGGTGCACGGATAGGAAGGCAAATCCAGATTCAAGCAATGAGGAAAAGGAGGAAAGATCTAGCACCCAAGACCACTTAGTATAAAACTTCGATTTTATTAATAATTCATGTTAAAAACATGCATAAAAAAACCCATCAGGATGGCATTAATACAGAAGACGCGTTTCGGACGTCTAGCGTCCTTAGTCATCTTTACCAGGATGGATGGTGGTCTCAATGCTGAGGATCCTACAAGACGAGTTACTTCATACACTCGAGTACTATGGGTATAAAAAGGATGACATAGTGTTCCAGCCGGACAATGACCCGAAGCATACGGCGAGATTGGAGAAGACATGGGTCAATGACAATGAAGTAGAGGAGCTGGATTGTCTCCACAGTCCCCAGACCTCAACCCAATCCAACACTTGTGGGTGAAGAAAGATCTATATACAGTGAAGACCAAAATTTTGGACACACCTTCTCATTCAAAGAGTTTTCTTTATTTTCAGGACTCTTAAAATTGTAGATTCACATTGAAGGCATCAAAACTGAATTTACATATGTGGAATGAAATACTTAACAAACAAGTGTGAAACAATTGAAAATATGTCTTATATTCTAGGTTCTTCACAGTAGCCACCTTTTGCTTTGATTACTGCTTTGCACACTCTTGGCATTCTCTTGATGAGCTTCAAGAGGTAGTCACCGGAAATGGTTTTCTAACAGTCTTGAAGGAGTTCCCAGAGATGCTTAGCACTTGTTAGCTCTTTTGCCTTCACTCTGCGGTCCAGCTCACCCCAAACCATCTCGATTGGGTTCAGGTCTGGTGACTGTGGAGGCTAGGTCATCTGGCGTAGCACCCATCACTCTCCTTCTTAGTCAGATAGCCCTTACACAGCCTGGAGGTGTGTTTGGGGTCATTGTCCTGTTGAAAAATAAATGATGGTCCAACTAAACGCAAACCGGATGGAATAGCACGCCGCTGCAAGATGCTGTGGTAGCCATGCTGGTTCTGTATGCCTTCAATTTTGAATAAATCCCCAACAGTGTCACCAGCAAAGCCCCCCCACACCATCACACCTCCTCCACCATGCTTCACGGTGGGAACCAGCCATGTAGAGTCCATCCGTTCACCTTTTCTACAAAGACACGGTGGTTGGATCCAAAGATCTCAAATTTGTACTCCTCAGACCAAAGCACAGATTTCCACTGGTCTAATGTCCATTCCTTGTGTTCTTTAGCCCAAACAAGTCTCTTCTGCTTGTTGCCTGTCCTTAGCAGTGGTTTCCTAGCAGCTATGTTACCATGAAGGTCTGCCGCACAAAGTCTCCTCTTCTCAGTTGTGCTAAAGATGAGAAGGTGTGTCCAAACTTTTGGTCTGTACTATACATTCCCGAGTGAGCGACCAGTATACACCAACACTGGGAATGTGGATAAGAGACCTGACCAGTATAGACCAACACTGGGAACGTGGAGAAGAGACCTGACCAGTATACACCAACACTGGGAACGTGGAGAAGAGACCTGACCAGTATACACCAACACTGGGAACATGGAGAAGAGACCTGACCAGTATACACCAACACTGGGAACGTGGAGAAGAGACCTGACCAGTATACACCAACACTGGGAACGTGGAGAAGAAACCTGACCAGTATACACCAACACTGGGATCGTGGAGAAGAGACCTGACCAGTATACACCAACACTGGGAACGTGGAGAAGAGACCTGACCAGTATACACCAACACTGGGAACGTGGAGACGAGACCTGACCAGTATACACCAACACTGGGAATGTGGAGAAAAGACCTGACCAGTATACACCAACACTGGGAACGTGGAGAAGAGACCTGACCAGTATACACTAACACTGGGAACGTGGAGAAGAGACCTGACCAGTATACACCAACACTGGGAACGTGGAGAAGAGACCTGACCAGTATACACTAACACTGGGAACGTGGAGAAGAGACCTGACCAGTATACACCAACACTGGGAACGTGCAGAAGAGACCTGACCAGTATACACCAACACTGGGAATGTGGAGAAGAGACCTGACCAGTATACACCAACACTGGGAATGTGGAGAAGAGACCTGACCAGTATACACCAACACTGGGAATGTGGAGAAGAGACCTGACCAGTATACACCAACACTGGGAATGTGGAGAAGAGACCTGACCAGTATACACCAACACTGGGAATGTGGAGAAGAGACCTGACCAGTATACACCAACACTGGGAATATGGAGAAGAGACCTGACCAGTATACACCAACACTGGGAACATGGAGAAGAGACCTGACCAGTATACACCAACACTGGGAACATGGAGAAGAGACCTGACCAGTATACACCAACACTGGGAACGTGGAGAAGAGACCTGACCAGTATACACCAACACTGGGAATGTGGAGAAGACACCTGACCAGTATACACCAACACTGGGATCGTGGAGAAGAGACCTGACCAGTATAGACCAACACTGGGAACATGAAGAAGAGACCTGACCAGTATACACCAACACTGGGAATGTGGAGAAGAGACCTAACCAGTATACACCAACACTGGGAACATGGAGAAGAGACCTGACCAGTATACACCAACACTGGGAATGTGGAGAAGAGACCTGACCAGTATACACCAACACTGGGAACGTGAAGAAGAGACCTGACCAGTATACACCAACACTGGGAACGTGGAGAAGAGACCTGACCAGTATACACCAACACTGAGAATGTGGAGAAGAGACCTGACCAGTACACACCAACACTGGGAACGTGGAGAAGAGACCTGACCAGTATACACCAACACTGGGAACATGGAGAAGAGACCTGACCAGTATACACCAACACTGGGAACATGGAGAAGAGACCTGACCAGTATACACCAACACTGGGAACGTGGAGAAGAGACCCGACCAGTATACACCAACACTGGGAACATGGAGAAGAGACCTGACCAGTATACACCAACACTGGGAACATGGAGAAGAGACCTGACCAGTATACACCAACACTGGGAACATGGAGAAGAGACCTGACCAGTATACACCAACACTGGGAACGTGGAGAAGAGACCTGACCAGTATACACCAACACTGGGAACATGGAGAAGAGACCTGACCAGTATACACCAACACTGGGAACATGGAGAAGAGACCTGACCAGTATATACCAACACTGGGAATATGGAGAAGAGACCTGACCAGTATACACCAACACTGGGAACGTGGAGAAGAGACACTGGTCAGGTCTCTTCTCCATGTTCCCCGTGTTGGTGTATACCAACTGGTAGACCAATAGTCTTCGGCATTGGGGTCTTTGTGAGCCCATTTATAAATTTGTTCATTTCGATCTGCAACAATGTGTGGAAACACTTCACTCCTTGTTAGGGACACCATGGATGTTCTTAGGAGATAAGATGGGGTCCTTCTGGAGGAGGATATATGTCTAGTAATTGGGATGTGGAGTCTCTCTACACTGATGAGAAAAAGGGTAACAATGTTTTGCTCTTCTGACTTTCAGGCTCCATATCTCACCATCCTCTACAACCCTGAGCGTGAGACGACCTTCATGTTATAGACAATCATCTTGGCTTCTCATACATAAATGTGACTTGCAGCTATTTAGCATATGAGTAGTTATGCAGATTCTTGCATTGTCACTGCATTGTTACTGTTTTGCTCCTTATTATTTTGTTAGTACTTTGTAAATCCACCTTTGGCTTTCAGCTCTGCCTGAATCTTTCAGGGCTCTCGATCAGATTGCAGCATGTCTCCACCGAAATCTGACCCCAGGTCTCTTCTCCACGTTCCCAGTGTTGGTGTATACTGGTCAGGTCTGTTCTCCACATTCCCAGTGTTGGTAGAAGAAGAGACCTGACCAGTATACACCAACACTGGGAACGTGGAGAAGAGACCTGACCAGTATACACCAACACTGGGAACGTGAAGAAGAGACCTGACCAGTATACACCAACACTGAGAATGTGGAGAAGAGACCTGACCAGTACACACCAACACTGGGAACGTGGAGAAGAGACCTGACCAGTATACACCAACACTGGGAACATGGAGAAGAGACCTGACCAGTATACACCAACACTGGGAACATGGAGAAGAGACCTGACCAGTATACACCAACACTGGGAACGTGGAGAAGAGACCCGACCAGTATACACCAACACTGGGAACATGGAGAAGAGACCTGACCAGTATACACCAACAATGGGAACATGAAGAAGAGATCTGACCAGTATACACCAACACTGGGAACGTGGAGAAGAGACCTGACCAGTATACACCAACACTGGGAACATGGAGAAGAGACCTGACCAGTATACACCAACACTGGGAACGTGGAGAAGAGACCTGACCAGTATACACCAACACTGGGAACGTGGAGAAGAGACCTGACCAGTATACACCAACACTGAGAATGTGGAGAAGAGACCTGACCAGTACACACCAACACTGGGAACGTGGAGAAGAGACCTGACCAGTATACACCAACACTGGGAACATGGAGAAGAGACCTGACCAGTATACACCAACACTGGGAACATGGAGAAGAGACCTGACCAGTATACACCAACACTGGGAACGTGGAGAAAAGACCTGACCAGTATACACCAACACTGGGAACGTGGAGAACAGACCTGACCAGTATACACCAACACTGGGAACGTGGAGAAGAGACCTGACCAATATACACCAACACTGGGAACGTGGAGAAGAGACCTGACCAGTATACACCAACACTGGGAACGTGAAGAAGAGACCTGACCAGTATACACCAACACTGAGAATGTGGAGAAGAGACCTGACCAGTACACACCAACACTGGGAACGTGGAGAAGAGACCTGACCAGTATACACCAACACTGGGAACGTGGAGAAGAGACCCAACCAGTATACACCAACACTGGGAACATGGAGAAGAGACCTGACCAGTATACACCAACACTGGGAACATGGAGAAGAGACCTGACCAGTATACACCAACACTGGGAACATGGAGAAGAGATCTGACCAGTATACACCAACACTGGGAATGTGGAGAAGAGACCTGACCAGTATACACCAACACTGGGAACGTGGAGAAGAGACCTGACCAGTATACACCAACACTGGGAACATGGAGAAGAGACCTGACCAGTATACCCCAACACTGGGAACGTGGAAAAGAGACCTGACCAGTATACACCAACACTGGGAATGTGGAGAACAGACCTGACCAGTATACACCAACACTGGGAACGTGGAGAAGAGACCTGGGGTCAGATTTCGGTGGAGACATGCTGCAATCTGATCGAGAGCCCTGAAAGATTCAGGCAGAGCTGAAAGCCAAAGGTGGATTTACAAAGTACTAACAAAATAATAAGGAGCAAAACAGTAACAATGCAGTGACAATGCAAGAATCTGCATAACTACTCATATGCTAAATAGCTGCAAGTCACATTTATGTATGAGAAGCCAAGATGATTGTCTATAACATGAAGGTCGTCTCACGCTCAGGGTTGTAGAGGATGGTGAGATATGGAGCCTGAAAGTCAGAAGAGCAAAACATTGTTACCCTTTTTCTCATCAGTGTAGAGAGACTCCACATCCCAATTACTAGACATATATCCTCCTCCAGAAGGACCCCATCTTATCTCCTAAGAACATCCATGGTGTCCCTAACAAGGAGTGAAGTGTTTCCACACATTGTTGCAGATCGAAATGAACAAATTTATAAATGGGCTCACAAAGACCCCAATGCCGAAGACTATTGGTCTACCAGTTGGGTTCATTGGGTCTTGAGGAACTTTGGTAATAAGTAAAAAGTGAGGACCATCAGATGTTCGGGGATAATGGATTCCTTCATGTTAGGGGTGATAGCAGAAGATTCAACCGCTATCAAGTCCATCCATTAATTCCCTTTTAAAGGATTGCGGGGTGGTGGGCAGCTGACGGTAACATTGGAGAGACCAATGCCTCCGCCTCGTACCTCCGCACCGGCCAAATGTGACGTTCCTGCTCAGGGATATGCTGGGTACAGATCCAGTGGTTTCATGGTGCCAACGTCATACTTGTTTAGGCTGATTATTACCCAAATTCCACCAAAATTTTATCGTCTTTATGTTTTGAATTTCTAGTTCCCACTTAGAGGCACAAAGATTCTCCCCTCGTCCTCGGAGTGTTTCTTGTACTTTATCACCTAAGGTTTCGTGTCTTTATCTGGTGAAGAGCCTTTTGTCAGAGCCAGCGAGTAATTACAGAAGTGTACGGGAGCGCGTCCAGAGAGCTTCCTCCACTTATCGATAAGGGAAGAATCTTCAGGGCCTAAAGTGGAAAATAATTGAACGCGTAGACCCCTCGGAATAAGGTCTTTCTGTAAATCACTTTCTAGAGCGGCCTTATTCCACCAAATATTGGCCTTTTTCTTTAGAAACTTTTTAATTTTAAGTTTTAAGCCTTTAGTGTCTCGACCCTCTTTATCAATAGTCAATTTCTTACCAAACGTCACTCCGAGTTGTGTAACCCAGATTTTATCACGTTTCTTAAAGTCAATGTATCTTATGGAGGAATCTGTGAACACAGATATGATTAGAACATAGAGATCTACAAAAAGTCTCCCCTAGATAGGGTGCAGAGGGCCCGCAGGCACCAGCGCCTGCCTCAGCTGGATGTGAGTGTGAGGGCGCACATCCAGCTGAAATGTATTGCAGCACAGAGACCAGTTGAGTCCCTGCACTGCAATACACGCTGCCGGTCAACAATGGCTGGCAGATGACGTCAGTGTGCACATTACTGGGGACACATCACAGTGATGTCATGCTCCATGGTGCACACTCCGATGTCAGCTGCCGGCTAATGCGCACTGTCTACATTGGATGTGCGATGTGAGGGCAAAAGGAAGGTGAATAGAATTTATTTTTTGTGTCTTTTTTTATGCATTAGAGGCTGAATGGGGACTATATATACCAGAAAGGAGCCCAGAATATGAACATATATACCAAGATGGGACCAGGATGATGATGATATATATACCAGGAAAGGAGATATAGGCCAGGAGATGGGGACATAAACACCAGGATGGACCCAGGATGGGGACACATATCAAGATGGACCAAGAATGGGAGAAATATATACTAGGATGGATCCAGAATAGGGACCATATTTATCAGGATTGGGAACATATATACCAGAATGAGGACATATATATCAGGATTGGCCCAGGATGAAGGCATATCTACCAGGATGAGGTCATAAATACCAAAATGGGGACATATATACCAGGAAGTGGTATATATATCTCTATAATTAGGTGGACAGACAGGGTCATGTGTCGCCGAGACCGTGAATGCCGAGCAGTGTGTTGTCTGCCGGGTGCTCGGGTTCGGCATATTGCGGATCGGATAGACAGATTGCTAGGTGGGGCTGGGGAAAACCCAGCGGTCATGGTGCACATTGGTACTAATGACAAAGTTAGAGGCAGGTGGAAGGTCCTTAAAAATGATTACAGGGAACTAGGAGAGAAGCTGAAGTCCAGGACCTCCATGGTGGTGTTTTCAGAAATACTACCGGTGCCACGAGCGTCACTAGAAAGACAGCGGGAGCTTAGGGAGATAAATATGTGGCTTAGAAATTGGTGCAGGAAGGAAGGGTTCGGGTTCATGGAGAACTGGGCCGACTTCTCAGTCAGCTACAGGCTCTACGGTAGGGACGGGCTGCACCTCAATGGGGAAGGTGAAGCTGTGCTGGGGGAGAAAATGGTCAGACGGATGGAGGAGCTTTTAAACTAGGATCGGGGGGGAGGGAGGGTAGTGGAGCAAATAAGGGGATAGATAGAGCAGATAGAAGGGAGATGGTAGGGGTCAATGAAGGATTAGGGGGGGATGGGACATACAAGGAACGTAGGGAGGCTAGGAGTAATAAAGGTGTTAATAGGATTAAATGTCTACTGGCAAATGCAAGAAGTCTTGCAAACAAAATGAATGAATTGGAGACTCTTATGTCAACCATGGATTATGATGTGGTGGGCATTACGGAAACCTGGCTGGATGAAAGCCATGACTGGGTGACAAACATACAGGGTTATAGTACATTTAGGAGGGACAGGAAAGACAAAAAAGGTGGTGGGGTGTGTATATTTATCAAATCTAACCTAAAACCTGTGTTGTATGATGACATTGAGGGGAACAGCAACAATGTAGAGTCAGTATGGGTAAATGTACATGGGGAGGGGAATAATGGAAAAATGCTAATTGGAGTTTGCTATAAGCCTCCTAACATACCTGAACAAATAGAGGGTGAAATGCTGGAACAAATTGAAAAGGCAGCTAATAATAATAATCGGGTTCTTATTATGGGGGATTTCAATTATCCAGACATTCAGTGGGACATAGAATCTTCTGGTTGTGCTAAAAGCTGTAAGTTCTTATCTACCATTCAGGACCATTTCCTCTCTCAGATGGTAGATGAACCGACCAGGGGAGATAATTTGCTAGATCTGGTTCTGTCAAATAGACCGGATACAATTTCAGATCTACAGGTCCGGGAGCACTTGGGCACCAGCGATCATAATATGGTAAGCTTCAACGTAATATTCAATAGAACATTTCAAAGGGGGAATGCTAAAACCTGGAATTTTAGGAAAGCTGATTTCAACAAATTAAGGGAAGAGCTTAAATGTGTAGATTGGGACAAAGTCATGGTAACTGGGGATACCGAACATAAATGGGGTAAGTTTAAGGATATACTGCTAGAGTCCTGTAAAAAACGTATACCCAGTGGTAATAAAATGTCCAGGAATAAAAAGAAACCACTATGGATAAATAAGACTGTACAAAGTATAATAAAACAAAAACAAAGGGCATTTAAAATCTTAAAGGCTGAGAATACAGAAATAGCATTTCAGAAGTATAAAGATATCAATAGGAAATGTAAAAAAGAAATCAAACAAGCAAAATTAGCTACTGAAACAAAAATCGCCAATGACATTAAAATAAATCCCAAAATCTTTTATAAATACATTAATGCCAAAAGGAAAACAAAGGATAGTATTGGCCCCTTAAAATATATTAACAAGTTAGTTATAGAGGACAAACAAAAGACTGAGATATTAAATAGGCATTTCTCATTTGTGTTCACCAAGGAACTGACTGTACCAGGGATCATTCAACAAGTGAAAAATCAAAGTCCACCACCCGATATAATTAATTTAACACAAGAAGAAGTATGCCTACGTCTGAGAAAATTAAACATTGACAAATCCCCAGGGCGAGATGGCATTCATCCACGAATATTGAGGGAATTGAGCTCCGTAATTGACAGACCGCTGTATCTCATCTTTTTAAGGCTGCTTTACACGGTACGACCGATTGTGCAATTTCACAATCGATCGTACCCGCCCCCGTCCTTTTTGCGTCACGGGCAAATCGCTGCCCGTGTCGCACAAAGTCAGTAACCCCCGTCACACATACTTACCTCTCATGCAACCTCGCTGTGTGCGGCGAACGTCCACTTCCTGAAGTGGGAGGGACGTTCGGCGTCACAGCGACGTCACACGGCCGCCGGCCAATAGAAGCGGAGGGGCGGAGATGAGTAGGATGTAAACATCCCGCCCACCTCCTTCCTTCCACATAGAGCCGGCGGCGGCCGCGGGAGGCAGGTGAGCTGCTCATCGTTCCCGTGGTGTCACACGGAGCGGCGTGATGATCAACTAAATTAAACGATATTATGGAACCTAGCGAGCAGTACACGACTCACGATTTGTGAGCGATACTGCGTCGCTAGGAGGTGTCACACAGGCCGGCAACGCCAGCGATGCCGGATGTGCGTCACAAAAACCGTGACCCCGACGATCTATCGCACGATAGATTGTCTGGTGTAAAGCAGCCTTTAGACTCGCTTGTAACAGGGTTGGTGCCTCAGGATTGGAGGATTGCTGATGTGGTACCGATATTTAAGAAAGGTAAGAGGGTAGATCCAGGCAACTACCGTCCAGTAAGCCTGACATCAGTAGTATGCAAAGTTTTTGAGGGCATTTTAAGGGATGACATGCAAAAATATATTGCAGAAAATAATATGATAACTGACAAACAGCATGGATTCATGAAAGATAAGTCGTGTCTAACCAACCTGTTGGGGTTCTATGAGGGGGTAAGTGCAAACCTGGATATTGGTAATGCAGCTGATGTGATTTATTTGGACTTTGCAAAGGCATTTGATACTGTACCACATAATAGCCTTATACTAAAGCTCCAGAAGCAAGGACTAGGGGAAACTATATGCAACTGGGTAAGGAATTGGCTAAAAGATAGGAAACAAAGAGTAGTCATAAATGGTACATTGTCTAAATGGGCTATAGTCAGCAGTGGGGGGCCGCAGAGATCTGTGCTTGGACCGATTCTTTTTACTCTCTTTATTAATGACCTTGTGGATGGGATTGATAGTACAGTGTCAGTCTTTGCTGATGACACCAAACTATGTAGGATATTAAAAACTGACCTTGATAGTATAATATTACAAAAAGATCTGGATAAGATGTCAGAATGGGCAGATACTTGGCAAATGAGATTTAATGTTGATAAATGTAAAGTAATGCACCTAGGACGGAGTAATCCTATAGCTGCGTATACATTAAATGGAAGTAAACTCGGGACTACAGAACAGGAGAAGGACTTGGGTATTCTCATTACAAATAAGCTGAGCAGCAGCACTCAATGTCAAGCAGCAGCTGCAAAAGCAAACAAGATTCTAGGGTGTATAAAAAGAGAGATTAGATCCCGTGATCCCAACGTATTGTTACCCCTCTATAAATCACTTGTAAGGCCACATCTGGAATATGGGATCCAGTTTTGGGCTCCACATTTTAAAAAGGACATTCAGAAGTTAGAGTCAGTTCAAAGGCAGCAACTAGACTATTACAAGGAATGGAGGCCGCCTGTATGATGAGGAATGGAGGCCTCCCATATGATGAGTAATGGAGGCCGCCCGTATGAGGAGGAATGGAGGCCGCCCGTATGATGAGTAATGGAGGCCGCCCGTATGATGAGTAATGGAGGCCGCCCATATGATGAGTAATGGAGGCCGCCCGTATGATGACAGGCTGAAAAAGTTAGATATGTTTAGCTTAGAAAAAAGACGTCTCAGAGGAGATCTCATTTATATGTATAAATACATGTGTGGTCAATATAAAGGACTGGCACATGACTTATTTCTTCCGAAGACAATACTAAGGCCAGGGGTCACTCACTGCGAGTGGAAGAAAAGTCATTCCGGCAGCGGAATAGGAAAGGGTTCTTTACAGTTAGAGCAGTCAGACTGTGGAATGCCGAGCACAAGAGGTAGTAATGGCCGATACTATAACAGCTTTCAAAAAAGGGCTGGATGATTTCCTCAGTACACAACATTGTTGGTTATAAATGACTTGGTGACCAGGTGTAAAACTGGTGGAGGAAGAGTGAACTAGATGGACCTAGGTCTTTTTTCAACCTTAGTAACTATGTAACTATATATTAAAAGTGTCATGGATGAGGACATATATACCAGGACGAGCCCATTATGGGAACATATATACTAGGATAGGGGCATATCTACCAGAATATACCAGAATGGTGGGATATATATATATATCTATATATATAATTGCCTTATTCTGTCTGTCTGTCTGTCTGTCTGTCTGTCTGTCTGTCTGTCTATCTGTCTGTCTGTCATGCTCCGAAATTGTGTCCTTACGGTGACACAAAGCTGATTGGCCGCTGGGCTCGCCATGGCCCCGCCCCCCCACACGGATTGGCCTCTCGCCCCGGCTCTCTGCAGGCCCCGCCCCCCTCACGCAATCCACGCTCGCTCTGGCCCAACTGACACGGAGCCCCGACTCCCAGGTGAGTACACACACACATCAGATCACACTCACTCTCACACTCACTCTCACACACACCTCACACATCACAACATGCTGGGATATCGCTTGCTTCTACACCGGCTCCGTCAGGATCCCGGCAGCGCCAGACATAACCTTGCGATGCTGGGATCTTCACGGAGGCCGTGAAAGCTGGTAACCATTATACACATCGGGTAACTAAGGTCCCTTAGTTACACGATGTGTATCATAGTTACCAGTGTACACCGGCTCACACTCACTCTCACACACACCTCACACACACATCACATCGCATCCACACATCAAGGTCCTGCAGCGCCGGAAAATACAGACACATAACAGCACACACACATAACAGCACACACAAATCAGATCACACTCACACACACACACATCACATCGCATCCACATACTCACAACATCCTGGGATATCGCTTGCTTCTCGGCCTAGATACTGTGCTGTTGTGATCTTCCAGGACCTGCCGGAGGATCACATGGCCAGAAGCATGTGATATCCCCGGATGTTGTGAGTATAAGCGCGTATGTGCGATATCGTCAGTGTCTGTGTGTGTGAGTGGATGCGATCGGGTGTGTGTGAGTGGATGCGATCGGGTGTGTGTGAGTGGATGCGATCGGGTGTGTGTGAGTGGATGCGATCGGGTGTGTGTGAGTGGATGCGATCGGGTGTGTGTGAGTGGATGCGATCGGGTGTGTGAGTGTCGGCAGAGGAGCACGGCGTGCTGGAGGAGGCTGGGAGCAGAGAGGCTGATCATGGGGAAGGCTGGGAGGAGAGAGGCTGATGGTGGGGGAGGCTGGGACGAGGGAGGCTGATGCTGGTGGAGGCTGATGCTTGGGGAGGCTGGGAGCGGAAGGCTGATGCTGAGGGAGGCTGGGAGAGGGAGGCTGGGAGGAAGGAGGCTGGGAGGAGAGAGGCTGATCCTGGGGAAGGCTGGGAAGGGGAGGCTGATGCTGGGGGAGGCTGGAAGGAGAGAGGCTGGAAGGAGAGAGGCTGATGCATGGGGAGGCTGATGCTGGGGGAGGCTGGAAGGAGAGAGGCTAATGCTGGTGGAGGCTGATGCTTGGGGAGGCTGATGCTGGGGGAGACTGGGAGGGGAAGGCTGATGCTGAGGGAGGCTGGGAGGAAGGAGGCTGGGAGGAGAGAGGCTGATCCTGGGGAAGACTGGGAACGGGAGGCTGATGCTGAGGGAGGCTGGAAGGAGAGAGGCTGATGCTGGGGGAGGCTGGAAGGAGAGAGGCTGATGCTGGTGGAGGCTGATGCTTGGGGAGGCTGATGCTGGGGGAGACTGGGAGCGGAAGGCTGATGCTGAGGGAGGCTGGGAGAGGGAGGCTGGGAGGAAGGAGGCTGGGAGGAGAGAGGCTGATCCTGGGGAAGGCTGGGAAGGGGAGGCTGATGCTGGGGGAGGCTGGAAGGAGAGAGGCTGATGCTGGTGGAGGCTGATGCATGGGGAGGCTGATGCTGGGGGAGACTGGGAGCAGAAGGCTGATGCTGAGGGAGGCTGGGAGGAAGGAGGCTGGGAGGAGAGAGGCTGATCCTGGGGAAGGCTGGGAAGGGGAGGCTGATGCTGAGGGAAGCTGGAAGGAGAGAGGCTGATGCTGGGGGAGGCTGGAAGGAGAGAGGCTGAGGCTGGGAGGAGAGAGGCTGATGCTGGGGAAGGCTGATGCTGAGGGAGGCTGGGAGGGGAAAGCTGATGCTGGGGAAGGCTGGGAGGACGGAGGCTGGGAGGAGAGAGGCTGATCCTGGGAAGGCTGGGAGAGGGAGGCTGATGCTGGAGGAGGCTGGAAGGAGAGAGGCTGATGCTGGCGGAGGCTGATGCTGGGGAGGCTGGGAGAGGGAGGCTGATGCTGAGGGAGGCTGGGAGGAGGGAGGCTGGGAGAGGTAGGCTGAGAGAAGAGAGGCTGATGCACACACACACACACACACACACACACACACACACACACACGCGCGCGCGCGCGCGCACTGCACAACACACCACACACACACACACTGGGAACCACAAACAACTGCCCTACACAGACACCCACACATACAGACAACGCTGCACACACAGACAACGCTGCACACACAAACACCGCGGCACACACAAATATACGCACATACCGCACAACACACACATTGCTCAAAACATACCTCCCCCCAAAACACACCACACACACACAAACCGCGCAACACACACACAACGCTACAGACACACAGCGCTCCACAAACAACGCAACACACGCAACACACATACAACACCGCTCTCACCCCCCGTCACACCCAGACAACACCCAGAACATGTACAGCGCCTACACAAACACTTGGTAACTACAGACAACAACATCTCTCTATATATATATATATATAACAAAAATCATACATGAACTACACAATACGTAAATTCTAGAATACCCGATGCGTAGAATCGGGCCACCTTCTAGTATATATATATATATATATATATATATATATATATATATTTATATACATATACACTGTGTGCAGAATTATTAGGCAAGTTGTATTTTAGTGGATTTTGTTTATTATTGATCAACAACTAAGTTCTCAATCAACCCAAAGGACTCCTAAATATCAAAGCTTAATATTTTTGGCAGTTGGAGGGGTTTTTAGATTTGGTATCTTAGGAGGATCTGTTTGTGCAGGTAACTATTACTGTGCAGAATTATTAGGCAACTTAATAAAAACCAAATCTATTCCCATCTCACTTGTTTATTGTCACCAGGTAACCAATATAACGGCACAAAATTTAGAAATAAACATTTCTGACATGCAAAAACAAAACCCAAAAAAATGAGTGCCCAATATCGCCCACTTTCTTTCTGATGACGCTCAGCAGCCACCATCCATAGATTCTGTCATTGCTTGATCTGTTTACGCTCAACATTGCGTGCAGCAGCCACCACAGCCTCCAGACACCACAGCCTCCAGACACCACAGCCTCCAGACACCACAGCCTCCAGACACCACAGCCTCCAGACACTGCTCCCAGAGGTGCACTGTTTTCCTTCCCTGTAGAGCTCACATTTTATGAGGGACCACAGGTTCTCTATGGGGTTCAGATCAGGTGACAAGGGGGCCATGTCATTATTTTTTCATCTTTTAGACCCTTACTGGCCAGCCATGCTGTGGAGTAGTTGGATGCATGTGATGGAGCATTGTTCTGTATGAAAATCATGTTTTTCTTGAACGATAGCGACTTCTTCCTGTACCACTGCTTGAAGAAGTTGTCTTCCAGACACTGGCAGTAGGTCTGGGAGTTGAGCTTCACTCCATCCTCAACCCGAAAAGGTCCCACAAGTTGATCTCTGATGACCCCAGCCCATACCAGTGCCCACCTCCACCTTGCTGGCGTCTGAGTCGGAGTGGAGCTGCCCTTTACTGATCCAGCCTCTGGCCCATCCATCTGCCCATCAAGAGTCACTCTCATTTCATCAGTCCATAAAACCTGGGAAAAATCAGTCTTCAGATATTTCTTGGCTCAGTCTTGAGGTTTTATCTTCTGTTTCTTGGTCAGAGGTGGTGGTTTTCAGCCTTCCTTACCTTGGCCTGTCCCTGAGTATGGCACACCTTGTGCTTTTTGATACTCCAGTAACGTTGCAGCTCTGAAATATGGCCAAACTGGTGACAAATGGCATCTTGGCGGCTTCACGCTTGATTTTCCTCAATTTATGGGCAGTTATTTTGAGCCTTTTTTGCCCAGCACGCTTCTTGCGACCCTGTTGGCTATTTGCCATGAAACGCTTGATTGTTCGGTGATTGCGCTTCAAAAGTTTGGCAATTTCAAGACTGCTGCGTCTCTCTGCAAGACATCGCACAATATGGACTTTTCAGAGCCCGTCCAATCTCTCTTCTGACCCATTTTGCCAAAGGAAAGGAAGTTGCCTAATAATGAAGCACCCCTTATATAGGGTGTTGATGTCATTACACCGCACCCCTCCTCATTACAGAGACGCACATCACCTGATTTACTTAACTGGTAGTTGGCTCTCAGCCTATACAGCTTGGAGTAGGACGACATGTATAAAAAGTATCATGTGATCACAATACTCATTTGCCTAATAATTCTGCACACAGTGTATATTTATTTATTTATTTTTCTGTTCTATTTTCAATGGGGTGAATGGGGGGGTGATTTGAACTTTGAGTTTTTTAATTTTTTCCTATTTTTGAATACTTTCTTTTTACATTTTTTCTTTATTTTACTCGTCCCTCTAGGGGTCTGTAAGGATCAGCAGTCTGATTGCTTGGTCATTTCTATTGATCAGAGCTGTACAGCTCAGATCAGCAGAAATGCAGCGTTCCTGTGAGAGTCGGCGCTCTGCTGGCAGTAATAGGAACTATGTCATGATAGTGACAGGAGTCATTGCGTGACTTTGAGCTATCATGGCAACTATCGGCTTCCTGTGATCACATCACGGGCCTATGATGGTGGCTGGGAACGGCGCAATCCCCACCACAGCGATTTAAATAGCGCTGCCACATTTTGACAGCGTGATATAATTGGCAAGCAGGTACAGGTGGATCATGGATCCACCCATGCCTGTTAGCCCCACGCATCTGCTGTTCAAATCAGAAGCCATGAGTGGGGATCACCGCCAACTCACCACAACAGCCAGCAGTGGTTACCCCCCCCGACATGACCATTACATCATCAGTCGTGGAGGGGTTAACCCCAAAAACACCCCTGCAGGTCCAACGTAAACCACAAGAGGTCCCACGACTATTCCAGCTCTGCTACATCTGAATTCACAGGGAGCCCCATAGAACATGATTGCCTGCTGTGAGATTCAGACAGAGACTGAGTGAGCCGTGCGGTCAACGGTGATGTCACTCAGGTGATTTGCGGTCACAACTGGAGGTTCCCACAGCCCTCCACCTGTGACCCCTCAGGTTGGGGACGTGTCCGACTGCAGCCAATCACAGACGCTGGTGGGTGAGGAAAGCAGTGAATATGCATGAGCCTAATAAGCGGCCCAGGAAGTGAAGAAGAGGTTGGAGAAGCAATTACTGCCCAGGTAACTGGAAGCGCTCGCTTCATTATTATTTTCTTTATTTTTCCTTTATTTTTTTTTAATTTTCCAAGTTGCTGGATCCGGATCATTAGCCGAATTCCCTGAAAATTCCGCGCCAGCACTCGGGTACGATGGAAACCGTGCGGATCCGGGCTTTTAGCGACCAGGTCCACCCATCACTAACAATCAGGGAAGATTATTATTTTGCAGAAAACAAAAAAACACAGGATTTATGCAACGTGTGAACATGGCCTTACAGACACAAAAAAAACCACGTCATATAGTGAAGCTACATAAAGAGGAGAAAGTTCTGGCTGCTCCGACTATGAATGGATGAACAGTCCGGGGCGTCTGATGAATGTTCCTTACTGCCAAATGGGTGTGGCTAAAATTGTCACGATGCCCACACTTTTCCTCTCTTCAAAGGTTGAGAGGTATGGAGCTGCCTCCAGAGGAGCACATAGCAAGTTAATAGCAACAACTCCCCTACATGTTGATGGTTTCCGTTACACCTCGTGGCTCCCCTTCCGTTATCCCTGTACATTGTGAAACCGAGGTTCCCGCTTCTATGTCCCAGAGGCGGGAAGATGAGCATGTGCACTACGTGGCATGTTCTGATTCGTCCACTGACGTCACACGGCTTGATGACGAGTCTGGTGATGTGGTGAACCCTGACTGGCCGGGCTGGGACGTCGTGGACCCTGATTGGGCCAAGGCTGTCATCTCCGCCTCGCACCCTCCCTTGGGTGGAGCTGCGTCTCCTTAAAAGCTCCTCCTGCCAATATGGCGGCGCGTGACCGTCCTCAATTGTTGGATGACTGGCAGTGTGCTACTACGCCGTTGTACAAGCATTTTTGTCTACTTGTGGGCTTTGCCCTTGCTGCTCCGGCAGTACCTTGTTTGCAGGCCGTGTTCCTGCCCTTGCTGCCCCGGCAGTACCTTGTTTGCAGACCGTGTTCCTGCCCTTGCTGCCCCGGCAGTACCTTGTTTGCAGGCCGTGTTCCTGCCCTTGCTGCCCCGGCAGTACCTTGTTTGCAGGCCGTGTTCCTGCCCTTGCTGCCCTGGCAGTACCTTGTTTGCAGGCCGTGTTCCTGCCCTTGCTGCCCCGGCAGTACCTTGTTTGCAGGCCGTGTTCCTGCCCTTGCTGCCCCGGCAGTACCTTGTTTGCAGGCCGTGTTCCTGCCCTTGCTGCCCCGGCAGTACCTTGTTTGCAGGCCGTGTTCCTGCCCTTGCTGCCCCGGCAGTACCTTGTTTGCAGGCCGTGTTCCTGCCCTTGCTGCCCTGGCAGAAACCTTGTTTGCAGGCCGTGTTCCTGTCCTTGCTGCCCCGGCAGTACCTTGTTTGCAGGCCGTGTTCCTGTCCTTGCTGCCCCGGCAGTACCTTGTTTGCAGGCCGTGTTCCTGCCCTTGCTGCCCTGGCAGTACCTTGTTTGCAGGCCGTGTTCCTGCCCTTGCTGCCCTGGCAGTACCTTGTTTGCAGGCCGTGTTCCTGTCCTTGCTGCCCCGGCAGTACCTTGTTTGCAGGCCGTGTTCCTGCCCTTGCTGCCCCAGTAGTTCCTTGTTTGCAGGCCATGTTCCTTCCCTTGCTGCCCCGGCAGTACCTTGTTTGCAGGCCGTGTTCCTGCCCTTGCTGCCCCGGCAGTACCTTGTTTGCAGGCCGTGTTCCTGCCCTTGCTGCCCCGGCAGTACCTTGTTTGCAGGCCGTGTTCCTGCCCTTGCTGCCCTGGCAGTACCTTGTTTGCAGGCCGTGTTCCTGCCCTTGCTGCCCTGGCAGTACCTTGTTTGCAGGCCGTGTTCCTGTCCTTGCTGCCCCAGTAGTTCCTTGTTTGCAGGCCATGTTCCTGCCCTAGGTGAGCTCCTCGGTACTCCTTTGGACTCACCTGGTTCTTGAAGCACACGTGCGTGGACACCGCTGTGCTTCCTTCGTGCCACATTTCCGTGACTTTCCACTGGGCACACGTGCGTGGGCACCGCTGTGCTTCCTCGTGCAACAAGTACCATGAGCTGTGAGCCCCGTGCCATACAACCCTCACGGGTTAGGGCCAGTGTACGCAGATCATCTGTGATGTAGCAGACGATCGTCAGCAGCAACCCGCTCACTCTTCAATAACCATAGCAGCGGTCCCCTACACTGCACAGTGGACCTTGACCGGCGGAAGCTGTCTCTATACCATCTTGGCACGCTTCCCCGGGTCCCCCTCGTAACAGGTTTCCATGTAACAACAGATGATTTGTACACTGCAATGCAGAGTGATGCCGGATTTGATCATTTCTCACTATGCAGCTAATGGGAAGTGAAGGCCTATGCGGAGGGTTTGATCTCCTGTGTAATGATGTATAACCCTCTAACAAGCGCTGATTGATTTTGCAGGACACCGTCCGCGGCTCGGATGAGACCTGCTGTACAGATAGCGCTGTCCACGTCATTACCTCCTGATTTCACTTGTCCAGATCCAGGGGCTTTGTCCTCGGTGGCTCTGACCTGTGCCTTCATCTCAGCACCGGGCAGCTTAGTATTTTGTGCCTACGCCGCTGCCGGTATTTCACCATTTCTATGGGTGATGTTTTATGATGATCAAGTCTGACAGTTTGCATAAAAAGCGGCGAGACCGGCTGCAGAAAACATCCCTGCTCTGACCGGCTGCAGAAAACATCCCAGCTCTGACCGGCTGCAGAAAACATCCCAGCTCTGACCGGCTGCAGAAAACATCCCAGCTCTGACCGGCTGCAGAAAACATCCCAGCTCTGACCGGCTGCAGAAAACATCCCAGCTCTGACCGGCTGCAGAAAACATCCCAGCTCTGACCGGCTGCAGAAAACATCCCAGCTCTGACTGGCTGCAGAAAACATCCCAGCTCTGACCGGCTGCAGAAAACATCCCAGCTCTGACCGGCTGCAGAAAACATGCCTGCTCTGACCGGCTGCAGAAAACATGCCTGCTCTGACCGGCTGCAGAAAACATCCCTGCTCTGACCGGCTGCAGAAAACATCTCTGCTCTGACCGGCTGCAGAAAACATCCCTGCTCTGACCGGCTGCAGAAAACATCCCTGCTCTGACCGGCTGCAGAAAACATCCCAGCTCTGAGCGGCTGCAGAAAACATCCCAGCTCTGACCGGCTGCAGAATACATCCCAGCTCTGACCGGCTGCAGAATACATCCCAGCTCTGACCGGCTGCAGAAAACATCCCTGCTCTGACCGGCTGCAGAAAACATCCCTGCTCTGACCGGCTGCAGAAAACATCCCAGCTCTGACCGGCTGCAGAAAACATCCCAGCTCTGAGCGGATGCAGAAAACATCCCAGCTCTGAGCGGCTGCAGAAAACATCCCAGCTCTGACCGGCTGCAGAAAACATCCCAGCTCTGACCGGCTGCAGAAAACATCCCTGCTCTGACCGGCTGCAGAAAACATCCCTGCTCTGACCGGCTGCAGAAAACATCCCTGCTCTGACCGGCTGCAGAAAACATCCCAGCTCTGACCGGCTGCAGAAAACATCCCAGCTCTGACCGGCTGCAGAAAACATCCCTGCTCTGACCGGCTGCAGAAAACATCCCAGCTCTGACCGGCTGCAGAAAACATCCCTGCTCTGACCGGCTGCAGAAAACATCCCAGCTCTGACCGGCTGCAGAAAACATCCCAGCTCTGACCGGCTGCAGAAAACATCCCAGCTCTGACCGGCTGCAGAAAACATCCCTGCTCTGACCGGCTGCAGAAAACATCCCTGCTCTGACCGGCTGCAGAAAACATCCCTGCTCTGACCGGCTGCAGAAAACATCCCTGCTCTGACCGGCTGCAGAAAACATCCCTGCTCTGACCGGCTGCAGAAAACATCCCAGCTACCGCTGTCCTGAGCCACGTACTGACCGCACAGGACACTTCAGTCTGCATGTCCGACCATCAGATCCTGCTATAAAATGGGTTCACCGGGGGAGGATGAGTGCTAAAAGGTTTTGTACTTTTTGTTAAAGCGGTTCACCTGAAAGAAATGTGACATTTGCTGTATGTTCACACTTTTGTTCTCATCAATTTTCTATATTTTTTTACCGCTTTCACAGCCTCATCTGTCTGACACATGGCTCTAAATCCTCTGTATTTGGATAAAACAAAATATTAAAATTCTTGCTTACCCCAGTGACCACTAGAGGGAGCTCGCTGTATTCTGTTTTATGAATAAATTTAATGAGATATGTATAAATCTGTTTTTAGTGAACTCCCTCTAGTAATGACTGAATAAATCCTTACGCAGTAAGCTCCCCTTAGTGGTGGCTGTATTAATCTGTATGTAGTGAGCTCCCTCTAGTGGTGACTGTATAAATCTGTATGTAGTGAGCTCCCTCTAGTGGTGGCTGTATAAATCTGTATGTAGTGAGCTCCCTCTAGTGGTGGCTGTATTAATCTGTATGTAGTGAGCTCCCTCTAGTGGTGGCTGTATATATCTGTATGTAGTGAGCTCCCTCGAGTGGTGGCTGTATAAATCTGTATGTAGTGAGATTCCTCTAGTGGTGGCTGTATAAATCTGTATGTAGTGAGCTCCCTCTAGTGGTGACTGTATATATCTGTATGTAGTGAGCTCCCTCGAGTGGTGGCTGTATAAATCTGTATGTAGTGAGCTTCCTCTAGTGGTGGCTGTATAAATCTGTATGTAGGGAGCTCCCTCTAGTGGTGTCTGTATAAATCTGTATGTAGTGAGCTCCCTCTGGTGGTGGCTGTATAAATCTGTATGTAGTGAGCTCCCTCTAGTGGGGGTTGTATAAATCTGTATGTAGTGAGCTCCCTCTAGTGGTGGCTGTATACATCTGTATGTAGTGAGCTTCCTCTAGTGGTGGCTGTATAAATCTGTATGTAGTGAGCTCCCTCTAGTGGTGGCTGTATAACTCTGTATGTAGTGAGCTTCCTCTAGTGGTGACTGTATAAATCTGTATGTAGTGAGCTCCCTCTAGTGGTGGCTGTATAAATCTGTATGTAGTGAGCTCCCTCTAGTGGTGGCTGTATAACTCTGTATGTAGTGAGCTTCCTCTAGTGGTGACTGTATAAATCTGTATGTAGTGAGCTCCCTCTAGTGGTGGCTGTATAAATCTGTATGTAGTGAGCTCCCTCTAGTGGTGACTGTATAAATCTGTATGTAGTGAGTTCCCTCTAGTGGTGGCTGTATAAATCTGTATGTAGTGAGCTTCCTCTAGTGGTGACTGTATAAATCTGTATGTAGTGCGCTCCCTCTAGTGGTGGATGTATAAATCTGTATGTAGTGAGCTTCCTCTAGTGGTGACTGTATAAATCTGTATGTAGTGAGCTTCCTCTAGTTGTGGCTGTATAAATCTGTATGTAGTGAGCTCCCTCTAGTGGTGGATGTATAAATCTGTATGTAGTGAGCTCCCTCTAGTGGTGGCTGTATAAATCTGTATGTAGTGAGCTCCTCTAGTGGTGGCTGTATAAATCTGTATGTAGTGAGCTCCCTCTAGTGGTGGCTGTATAAATCTGTATGTAGTGAGCTCCCTCTAGTGGTGGCTGTATAAATCTGGATGTAGTGAGCTCCCTCTAGTGGTGACTGTATAAATCTGTATGTAGTGAGCTCCCTCTAGTGGTGGCTGTATAAATCTGTATGTAGTGAGCTCCCGTAGTGGTGGCTGTATAAATCTGTATGTAGTGAGTTCCCTCTAGTGGTGGCTGTATAAATCTGTATGTAGTGAGCTCCCTCTAGTGGTGGCTGTATAAATCTCTATGTAGTGAGCTCCCTCTAGTGGTGGCTGTATAAATCTGTATGTAGTGAGCTCCCTCTAGTGGTGGCTGTATAAATCTGCATATAGTGAGCTCCCTCTAGTGGTGACTGTATAAATCTGTATGTAGTGAGCTCCCTCTAGTGGTGGCTGTATAAATCTGTATGTAGTGAGCGCCCTCTAGAGGTGGCTGTATAAATCTGTATGTAGTGAGCTCCCTCTAGTGGTGGATGTATAAATCTGTATGTAGTGAGCTCCCTCTAGTGGTGACTGTATAAATCTGTATGTAGTGAGTTCCCTCTAGTGGTGGCTGTATAAATCTGTATGTAGTGAGCTCCCTCTAGTGGTGGCTGTATAAATCTGTATGTAGTGAGCTCCCTCTAGTGGTGGCTGTATAAATCTGTCTGTAGTGAGCTCCCTCTAGTGGTGGATGTATAAATCTGTATGTAGTGAGCTCCCTCTAGTGGTGGCTGTATAAATCTGTATGTAGTGAGCTCCTCTAGTGGTGGATGTATAAATCTGTATGCAGTGAGCTCCCTCTAATGGTGACTGTCTAATATGTTTACAGTGAGCTTTTTTGAGGGGTGCATTTAAAAATGCAGCCTTTAACAGTGTCCCAGACAATTCTGCAGAATTGTCCAGTATGTGATTAATTATTGCCATCATCATATTATTAGATTTTTTTTTCAATTGTGTTTGTGTCTTTAAGACAGATCACAGTATATCATAATTCACCAAAACTTGGTGAGTCTGTGATAAGAAGCAGCACGGCGCCGTGCGGAGGAGTCTGCGCACCTGAGATAAGACATCTGCTCCTTGTTATAGGCTTAATAAGCAGAGATAAGACCTCTTCTCTGGGGTTTATTCCTCAGTGATGTGGATCAATAAGAGGATGAGAACTCTCACATTCATTCCACTTCTGAGCGTCCTTCACATCACAGGACCCTGACATTCACCCGGGACATTCCCTGCAGATCACACACGGTTAACTTTGTGCACAGGACGCCCCCTGGGTATTCGCCTGGAGTCCTCCATTCATTTTATCTAATGTTACTCATACAGCGGGTGAATAAAGTATTGGATATGTCACCAATTTTCTAAGTAAATATATTTCTAAAGGTGCTTATAATATGAATGTATCGCCAGATGTCAGTAACAACCCATCCTATCCACACAGGCAAAAAAATGAAACCATAGATGTCGATAAATTAATAATAAGAAATGACACAGGGAAAAACATATTAAACACATGAAGAAAGAGAAATGGAAAAAGATGGAAAGTCCTGACACCAGCCGAAATCTATCAGTAATCCTGCCACGTACTGAAAAATATCAATTATTGTTCTCATTACCAAGGTGCCACACAAGAAACATCTCACAATGGGTAAAACCAGTGAGCTGTCTCAAGACCTTTGTAACCTTATTGTTGCAAAACATACTGATGGCATTGGTTAGAGAAGAATTTCTAAACTACTGAAGGCTCCAGTGAGCGCTGTTGGGGCCATGATCCAGAAGTGGAAAAAACATGATTTAATCATAAACCGGCCACGACCAGGTGCTCCCCACAAGATTTCAGACAGAGGAGTGAAAAGAATTATCAGAAGAGTTGTCCAAGAGCAAAGAACCACTTATGGAGAACTACAGAAAGACCTGGGATCAGCAGATACAATTGTTGCACAGAAAACAATAAGTAAAGCACTCCCCCTCCATGGCCTGTAGGCACGCTCCTGTAGGCACGCTCCTGTATGCACGCTCCTGTATGCACGCTCCTGTACGCACGCTCACCACTCAAGACTCCAATGCCTGACAAAAAGCAGGTTCAAGAGCATATAAAGTTTTCTCAACAACATTTACACAAGGCTCGAAGCCAAAAGCAAAAAGTAATCAAATGCACAAGTGTGCAGGTAAAAATACTTTTAATGAACAACAATGGTACAATACAAAGGCATGGATGTAAGTATAAATAAGTTACAAAGACATAGGGGGTGATAAGAATCCCCACATGTGGATGCATGCAAAATCGTATCAATTAAGTTACTTGTAGCTCACTGGTATGGTCAGTGCTGAAGGCATATAACAACATAGTGCAGACAAAGAAAGTACCAGCCGAAGAAATCAACAAGCCGGCTACACATTGTAAGTTAACAATACAGCAAAGACCAGAGGCCAGTATGGAGCTTACCAGGGTAACAGAAGGAAAAAGCGTGCAGGCACACACAGGGAAAGTCCCGACACGTGTTTCGTGTGGCGACTGCTTCAGGGGACTGTGGACAACAGGACAAGGCGAGAGTCTAATATACCTGCCGTACTTATGCTGGATTGGCAACACCTGTCGCAGTTCAATGGGGCGGAGAGGCGCAGCGTCAGTATGGGCGGCTGCTCAAGCGTCATCCGGGTGAAGGGAAATCCCTTATTGACGTCACAAACCCAGAGGACGCCGGGAAGAGAGCCGCACCCACCGCGCATGCGCGATCCCGCAACCAGGAAGTGCGATCGCGAAACCCATATTAAGTACTGGCAGCAGTAAGGGCAGAGAAGAGCAGATGGAGCTCCTGAGGAGGAATGTCATATATACTAATAACTCAGAGAAAGTGACTCAAATATGGCACAATAGGTAAATATAGCTATGCAAGTTTAGTAAGAACAAAAGCAGACCAATTGTATTTAGGCTGCTTATTATAAGCAGTATACCGGACTAAAGCATATATAGACATATCATGGATGAAAAATACATATATTGAATATATATAACATCCCAACCAGGTACAGAAATGAAAACATCTGCTTTGATTAGTTTGTGGAGCGAAGCATTTACTGCGGTAATAATCCAGAATGGTTTTTATCAAACACTCCATTTTCTGTAGTTCGTATAGGTGTTCAGTATTCTGATTACTGTAACTTCAAAAGAGGTGGCGTAATAAGCATCCGGCAGGCATATTAGAAAAGCGAGAAAGTGGACTGTGAAAAAGGAAAAAGACACAGAAAGTGAAATTTAAAAATTAAAACATAAAAAATTTTTTTTGTTAAAAAGACTCAACAGAACATGAGCAGCACATGGGAATTGCAACCAACCAGCAAAAAGCATTAGCACAACCCACGACGGAGGAGACGTGGTGGTTTAAAGGAATGACGCAAACGTTTGTCTTTCATTCAGTCCGTTGGGTACCACGGACTCAAGCAGAAAGATCCACCGACATTCTGCCCTTGCCAACATCCGTGACAGGTTTAGGGCGAGAGGTTATAGTACAAGATCTATAAAGAAGGCATACAAACGCGCAAGGTCTGCCCCACGAGACCAGCTTCTTCTGAGATTTAATCCCAATACGACACGCTGCACCGAACCCAAGATCCGTTTTGTGTCATCATTCAACCATCAGTGGGAACACATCAGAGGTATCCTCTCTAAACACTGGCCGGTTTTACAAACTGAGCCCGTGTTGAGAAACACTCTGCCTGACCGCCCTCTTATGACGGCTCGTCGTGGCCGTAGCCTACGCGACATGCTGGTCCACAGTCACTATTCAAGACCTAATAAATTACCTTTTTCTACTGGGCGACCCTTAGTTGGGTCGTTCCCCTGTGGATCATGCATCGCGTGCCGCCACGGTAATATCGTTCGGGCAACATCCTTCACGTCCTCTAGTGGCTCTAGGACTTTTGATATTCGACATTATATTTCCTGCAATAGCACTGGCATAATTTATTATGCCACGTGCAAATGCAATTTAATATATGTCGGGCTAACTAGCCGTGAACTCAAAGTCCGCACTAGGGAACATGTGAGGGATATAATTGCCGCAAAACAAGTTAAACTTGAGGATGTTGACACTCTCAAGACTATTCCCCGCCACTTCAGGGTACACCATCGGTCGGACCCCTCAGGTTTTAAGGTGAGGGGAATTGACCAGGTGCACCTTGGACTTAGGGGCGGGGATATTCATAGGATGTTGGCAAGGGCAGAATGTCGGTGGATCTTTCTGCTTGAGTCCGTGGTACCCAACGGACTGAATGAAAGACAAACGTTTGCGTCATTCCTTTAAACCACCACGTCTCCTCCGTCGTGGGTTGTGCTAATGCTTTTTGCTGGTTGGTTGCAATTCCCATGTGCTGCTCATGTTCTGTTGAGTCTTTTTAACAAAAAAAATTTTTTATGTTTTAATTTTTAAATTTCACTTTCTGTGTCTTTTTCCTTTTTCACAGTCCACTTTCTCGCTTTTCTAATATGCCTGCCGGATGCTTATTACGCCACCTCTTTTGAAGTTACAGTAATCAGAATACTGAACACCTATACCAGTGATGGCGAACCTGTGGCACTCCAGCTGTTGCAAAACTACAATTCCCATCATGCCTTCACAGCCAAAGCTTTTGCTTTGAATGGCCAGGCATGATGGGAATTGTAGTTTTGCAACAGCTGGAGTGCCACAGGTTCACCATCACTGACCTATACGAACTACAGAAAATGGAGTGTTTGATAAAAACCATTCTGGATTATTACCGCAGTAAATGCTTCGCTCCACAAACTAATCAAAGCAGATGTTTTCATTTCTGTACCTGGTTGGGATGTTATATATATTCAATATATGTATTTTTCATCCATGATATGTCTATATATGCTTTAGTCCGGTATACTGCTTATAATAAGCAGCCTAAATACAATTGGTCTGCTTTTGTTCTTACTAAACTTGCATAGCTATATTTACCTATTGTGCCATATTTGAGTCACTTTCTCTGAGTTATTAGTATATATGACATTCCTCCTCAGGAGCTCCATCTGCTCTTCTCTGCCCTTACTGCTGCCAGTACTTAATATGGGTTTCGCGATCGCACTTCCTGGTTGCGGGATCGCGCATGCGCGGTGGGTGCGGCTCTCTTCCCGGCGTCCTCTGGGTTTGTGACGTCAATAAGGGATTTCCCTTCACCCGGATGACGCTTGAGCAGCCGCCCATACTGACGCTGCGCCTCTCCGCCCCATTGAACTGCGACAGGTGTTGCCAATCCAACATAAGTACGGCAGGTATATTAGACTCTCGCCTTGTCCTGTTGTCCACAGTCCCCTGAAGCAGTCGCCACACGAAACACGTGTCGGGACTTTCCCTGTGTGTGCCTGCACGCTTTTTCCTTCTGTTACCCTGGTAAGCTCCATACTGGCCTCTGGTCTTTGCTGTATTGTTAACTTACAATGTGTAGCCGGCTTGTTGATTTCTTCGGCTGGTACTTTCTTTGTCTGCACTATGTTGTTATATGCCTTCAGCACTGACCATACCAGTGAGCTACAAGTAACTTAATTGATACGATTTTGCATGCATCCACATGTGGGGATTCTTATCACCCCCTATGTCTTTGTAACTTATTTATACTTACATCCATGCCTTTGTATTGTACCATTGTTGTTCATTAAAAGTATTTTTACCTGCACACTTGTGCATTTGATTACTTTTTGCTTTTGGCTTCGAGGCATGTAGGCACCTTGGCAAAATGAATGACTTCTTCCTCCTTTGTATCCATTTATGCTTCCAGAAGTCTTTGCCTTTTACGACTGTTAAGATCCAGCTACACTGTTCTACGGTTTTCATGAACATTTACACAAGTCTGTGAAATACTGGGAGAATATCGTTTGATCAGATGAGACCAACATTGAACTCTTTGGAAGCCATAACACACTCCATGTTTGGAGGCCAAAAGACAAATCACCCGAAAACACCGACAGTGAAGTCTTTAGGTGGGAACATCATGGTGTGGGGCTGTTTTTCAGCAGACGGCACCGGCAAACTCCGTATAATTGAAGGAAGGATAAAAGGACAAATGTACAGAGACATTCCTGATAAAAAGTTTCTGCCATCTTCCAGGAGGATGAAGATGAAATGAGGGTGGACATTTCAGCAACACAATGATCCCAAACACATGACCAAGGAACTACCAACTGGTTTCAGAGACAGAAAATAAATCTACTGGAATGGCCGAGCCGATCACCGGAGCTGAATCCAATAGAAAACGTCTGGAAGGACGTTCATAGAGGGAGCTGGGACCTGGTGGACCTATCTAAGAGGATGAAGATCCTGGTGGACCTATATAGGCGGAGAAGTTGCTGGTAGACCTATCTAGGCGAAGAAGATCCTGGTGGACATATCTAGGTAGAGAAGATCCTGTAGGACCTATCTTGGTGGAGAAGACGCTGATAGACCTAAATAAGTGGAGAAGACGCTGGTAGACCTATCTAGGCGAAGAAGATCCTGGTGGACATATCTAGGTAGAGAAGATCCCGCAGGACCTATCTTGGTGGAGAAGACCCTGGTGGACCTATATAGGTGGAGAAGATGCTGATAGACCTATCTAGGTGGAGAACGTCCTGTAGGACCTATCTGGGCAGAGAAGACCCTGGTGGACCTATCTAGGTGGAGAAGATGCTGATAGACCTATCTAGGTGGAGAACGTCCTGTAGGACCTATCTGGGCAGAGAAGACCCTGGTGGACCTATCTAGGTGGAGAAGATGCTGGTGGACCTATCTACTTGGAGAAGACCCTGTTAGAGCTATCTAGGCAGATAAGACCCTAGTAGACCTATCTAGGCAGATAAGACCCTAGTAGACCTATCTAGGCAGAGAAGACCCTGGAGGACCTAACTAGGCAGAGAAGACCCTCATGGACATATCTGGGCAGAGAAGATGATGATGGATCTATCTATGCTGAGAAGACCCTGGTGGACCTATCTAGGCAGAGAAGATGATGGTGGACCTATCTATGCTGAGAAGACCCTGGTGGACCTATCTAGGCAGAGAAGTCTATGGTGGACCTATCTTGGCAAAGAAGACCCTGGGGGACCTAACTAGGTGGAGAAGACCCTCGTGGACCTATCTAGGCGGAGAAAATGCTGGTGGACCCTTTCTAGGTGGACAAGACCATGGTGGACATATTTAGGCGGAGAAACTGCTGGTGGACTTATCTAGGTTGAGGGAACCTTGGTGGACATATCTAGGCTGTACAAGATCGATCATCCTACAGAGCCTTCATCCATCAATGCGCCATGACTCGAGATCGAGCTGAAGGCCGATAAATAATAGTTAATAATAACTTGGAGGACTGTAGCGGTCTGCATTTACAGGACTATGGAGCTGAGCACTTGGAGGACGGTGCAGCTGATTCCTTCTTTTAACCCCTTACTGACTGTGCAGCTGATTCCTTCTTTTATCCCCTTACCGACTGTGCAGCTGATTCCTTCTTTTATCCCCTTACTGACTGTCCAGCTGATTCCTTCTTTTATCCCCTTACTGACTGTCCAGCTGATTCCTTCTTTTATCCCCTTACTGACTGTCCAGCTGATTCCTTCTTTTATCCCCTTACTGACTGTGCAGCTGATTCCTTCTTTTATCCCCTTACCGACTGTGCAGCTGATTCCTTCTTTTATCCCCTTACTGACTGTCCAGCTGATTCCTTCTTTTATCCCCTTACTGACTGTCCAGCTGATTCCTTCTTTTATCCCCTTACTGACTGTCCAGCTGATTCCTTCTTTTATCCCCTTACTGACTGTGCAGCTGATTCCTTCTTTTATCCCCTTACCGACTGTGCAGCTGATTCCTTCTTTTATCCCCTTACCGACTGTGCAGCTGATTCCTTCTTTTATCCCCTTACTGACTGTCCAGCTGATTCCTTCTTTTATCCCCTTACTGACTGTCCAGCTGATTCCTTCTTTTATCCCCTTACTGACTGTCCAGCTGATTCCTTCTTTTATCCCCTTACTGACTGTGCAGCTGATTCCTTCTTTTATCCCCTTACCGACTGTGCAGCGGATTCCTTCTTTTATCCCCTTACCGACTGTGCAGCTGATTCCTTCTTTTATCCCCTTACTGACTGTGCAGCTGATTCCTTCTTTTATCCCCTTACTGACTGTGCAGCTGATTCCTTCTTTTATCCCCTTACCGACTGTGCAGCTGATTCCTTCTTTTAACCCCTTACTGACTGTCCAGCTGATTCCTTCTTTTATCCCCTTACTGACTGTCCAGCTGATTCCTTCTTTTATCCCCTTACTGACTGTCCAGCTGATTCCTTCTTTTATCCCCTTACCGACTGTCCAGCTGATTCCTTCTTTTATCCCCTTACTGACTGTGCAGCTGATTCCTTCTTTTATCCCCTTACTGACTGTGCAGCTGATTCCTTCTTTTATCCCCTTACCGACTGTGTAGCTGATTCCTTCTTTTATCCCCTTACCGACTGTGCAGCTGATTCCTTCTTTTAACCCCTTACCGACTGTGCAGCTGATTCCTTCTTTTATCCCCTTACTGACTGTGCAGCTGATTCCTTCTTTTATCCCCTTACTGACTGTGCAGCTGATTCCTTCTTTTATCCCCTTACCGACTGTGCAGCTGATTCCTTCTTTTAACCCCTTACTGACTGTCCAGCTGATTCCTTCTTTTATCCCCTTACTGACTGTCCAGCTGATTCCTTCTTTTATCCCCTTACCGACTGTCCAGCTGATTCCTTCTTTTATCCCCTTACCGACTGTCCAGCTGATTCCTTCTTTTATCCCCTTACCGACTGTCCAGCTGATTCCTTCTTTTATCCCCTTACTGACTGTGCAGCTGATTCCTTCTTTTATCCCCTTACCGACTGTCCAGCTGATTCCTTCTTTTATCCCCTTACTGACTGTGCAGCGGATTCCTTCTTTTATCCCCTTACCGACTGTGCAGCTGATTCCTTCTTTTATCCCCTTACTGACTGTGCAGCTGATTCCTTCTTTTATCCCCTTACTGACTGTGCAGCTGATTCCTTCTTTTATCCCCTTACCGACTGTGCAGCTGATTCCTTCTTTTAACCCCTTACTGACTGTCCAGCTGATTCCTTCTTTTATCCCCTTACTGACTGTCCAGCTGATTCCTTCTTTTATCCCCTTACCGACTGTGCAGCTGATTCCTTCTTTTATCCCCTTACTGACTGTCCAGCTGATTCCTTCTTTTATCCCCTTACTGACTGTCCAGCTGATTCCTTCTTTTATCCCCTTACCGACTGTGCAGCTGATTCCTTCTTTTATCCCCTTACTGACTGTCCAGCTGATTCCTTCTTTTATCCCCTTACCGACTGTGCAGCTGATTCCTTCTTTTATCCCCTTACCGACTGTGCAGCTGATTCCTTCTTTTAACCCCTTACTGACTGTCCAGCTGATTCCTTCTTTTATCCCCTTACTGACTGTGCAGCTGATTCCTTCTTTTATCCCCTTACTGACTGTCCAGCTGATTCCTTCTTTTATCCCCTTACCGACTGTGCAGCTGATTCCTTCTTTTATCCCCTTACTGACTGTCCAGCTGATTCCTTCTTTTATCCCCTTACTGACTGTCCAGCTGATTCCTTCTTTTATCCCCTTACTGACTGTCCAGCTGATTCCTTCTTTTATCCCCTTACCGACTGTCCAGCTGATTCCTTCTTTTATCCCCTTACTGACTGTGCAGCTGATTCCTTCTTTTATCCCCTTACCGACTGTGCAGCTGATTCCTTCTTTTATCCCCTTACTGACTGTCCAGCTGATTCCTTCTTTTATCCCCTTACCGACTGTGTAGCTGATTCCTTCTTTTATCCCCTTACCGACTGTGCAGCTGATTCCTTCTTTTAACCCCTTACCGACTGTGCAGCTGATTCCTTCTTTTATCCCCTTACTGACTGTCCAGCTGATTCCTTCTTTTATCCCCTTACCGACTGTGCAGCTGATTCCTTCTTTTATCCCCTTACTGACTGTCCAGCTGATTCCTTCTTTTATCCCCTTACTGACTGTCCAGCTGATTCCTTCTTTTATCCCCTTACTGACTGTGCAGCTGATTCCTTCTTTTATCCCCTTACTGACTGTCCAGCTGATTCCTTCTTTTATCCCCTTACTGACTGTCCAGCTGATTCCTTCTTTTATCCCCTTACTGACTGTGCAGCTGATTCCTTCTTTTAACCCCTTACCGACTGTCCAGCTGATTCCTTCTTTTATCCCCTTACCGACTGTGCAGCTGATTCCTTCTTTTATCCCCTTACCGACTGTCCAGCTGATTCCTTCTTTTATCCCCTTACTGACTGTCCAGCTGATTCCTTCTTTTATCCCCTTACTGACTGTCCAGCTGATTCCTTCTTTTATCCCCTTACTGACTGTGCAGCTGATTCCTTCTTTTATCCCCTTACTGACTGTCCAGCTGATTCCTTCTTTTATCCCCTTACTGACTGTGCAGCTGATTCCTTCTTTTATCCCCTTACTGACTGTCCAGCTGATTCCTTCTTTTATCCCCTTACCGACTGTGCAGCTGATTCCTTCTTTTAACCCCTTACTGACTGTGCAGCTGATTCCTTCTTTTATCCCCTTACTGACTGTCCAGCTGATTCCTTCTTTTATCCCCTTACTGACTGTGCAGCTGATTCCTTCTTTTATCCCCTTACTGACTGTCCAGCTGATTCCTTCTTTTATCCCCTTACTGACTGTGCAGCTGATTCCTTCTTTTATCCCCTTACTGACTGTGCAGCTGATTCCTTCTTTTAACCCCTTACTGACTGTCCAGCTGATTCCTTCTTTTATCCCCTTACCGACTGTGCAGCTGATTCCTTCTTTTATCCCCTTACCGACTGTGCAGCTGATTCCTTCTTTTATCCCCTTACTGACTGTGCAGCTGATTCCTTCTTTTATCCCCTTACCGACTGTGCAGCTGATTCCTTCTTTTATCCCCTTACCGACTGTGCAGCTGATTCCTTCTTTTATCCCCTTACCGACTGTGCAGCTGATTCCTTCTTTTAACCCCTTACTGACTGTCCAGCTGATTCCTTCTTTTATCCCCTTACCGACTGTGCAGCTGATTCCTTCTTTTATCCCCTTACCGACTGTGCAGCTGATTCCTTCTTTTATCCCCTTACTGACTGTGCAGCTGATTCCTTCTTTTATCCCCTTACTGACTGTGCAGCTGATTCCTTCTTTTAACCCCTTACTGACTGTCCAGCTGATTCCTTCTTTTATCCCCTTACCGACTGTGCAGCTGATTCCTTCTTTTATCCCCTTACCGACTGTCCAGCTGATTCCTTCTTTTATCCCCTTACTGACTGTGCAGCTGATTCCTTCTTTTAACCCCTTACCGACTGTGCAGCTGATTCCTTCTTTTATCCCCTTACCGACTGTGCAGCTGATTCCTTCTTTTATCCCCTTACCGACTGTCCAGCTGATTCCTTCTTTTATCCCCTTACTGACTGTCCAGCTGATTCCTTCTTTTAACCCCTTACCGACTGTGCAGCTGATTCCTTCTTTTATCCCCTTACTGACTGTGCAGCTGATTCCTTCTTTTATCCCCTTACTGACTGTGCAGCTGATTCCTTCTTTTATCCCCTTACTGACTGTCCAGCTGATTCCTTCTTTTATCCCCTTACTGACTGTGCAGCTGATTCCTTCTTTTAACCCCTTACCGACTGTGCAGCTGATTCCTTCTTTTATCCCCTTACTGACTGTGCAGCTGATTCCTTCTTTTATCCCCTTACTGACTGTGCAGCTGATTCCTTCTTTTAACCCCTTACCGACTGTGCAGCTGATTGCTTCTTTTAACCCCTTACCGACTGTGCAGCTGATTCCTTCTTTTATCCCCTTACCGACTGTGCAGCTGATTCCTTCTTTTATCCCCTTACCGACTGTGCAGCTGATTCCTTCTTTTATCCCCTTACCGACTGTGCAGCTGATTCCTTCTTTTATCCCCTTACTGACTGTCCAGCTGATTCCTTCTTTTAACCCCTTACCGACTGTGCAGCTGATTCCTTCTTTTATCCCCTTACTGACTGTGCAGCTGATTCCTTCTTTTATCCCCTTACTGACTGTGCAGCTGATTCCTTCTTTTATCCCCTTACTGACTGTGCAGCTGATTCCTTCTTTTATCCCCTTACTGACTGTGCAGCTGATTCCTTCTTTTATCCCCTTACTGACTGTCCAGCTGATTCCTTCTTTTAACCCCTTACCGACTGTGCAGCTGATTCCTTCTTTTATCCCCTTACTGACTGTGCAGCTGATTCCTTCTTTTATCCCCTTACTGACTGTGCAGCTGATTCCTTCTTTTAACCCCTTACCGACTGTGCAGCTGATGCCTTCTTTTAACCCCTTACCGACTGTGCAGCTGATTCCTTCTTTTAATCCGTTATTGACGGTGCAGCTGATTCCTTTTTTTAACCCCTTATTGACTGTGCAGCTGATTCCTTCTTTTAACCCCTTACTGACTGTCCAGCTGATTCCTTCTTTTAACCCCTTACCGACTGTCCAGCTGATTCCTTCTTTTATCCCCTTACTGACTGTCCAGCTGATTCCTTCTTTTATCCCCTTACTGACTGTCCAGCTGATTCCTTCTTTTATCCCCTTACTGACTGTGCAGCTGATTCCTTCTTTTATCCCCTTACTGACTGTCCAGCTGATTCCTTCTTTTATCCCCTTACCGACTGTGCAGCTGATTCCTTCTTTTATCCCCTTACTGACTGTGCAGCTGATTCCTTCTTTTATCCCCTTACTGACTGTGCAGCTGATTCCTTCTTTTATCCCCTTACTGACTGTGCAGCTGATTCCTTCTTTTATCCCCTTACCGACTGTGCAGCTGATTCCTTCTTTTATCCCCTTACTGACTGTGCAGCTGATTCCTTCTTTTATCCCCTTACTGACTGTCCAGCTGATTCCTTCTTTTATCCCCTTACTGACTGTGCAGCTGATTCCTTCTTTTAACCCCTTACCGACTGTGCAGCTGATTCCTTCTTTTATCCCCTTACTGACTGTGCAGCTGATTCCTTCTTTTATCCCCTTACCGACTGTGCAGCTGATTCCTTCTTTTATCCCCTTACTGACTGTCCAGCTGATTCCTTCTTTTATCCCCTTACCGACTGTGCAGCTGATTCCTTCTTTTATCCCCTTACTGACTGTCCAGCTGATTCCTTCTTTTATCCCCTTACTGACTGTCCAGCTGATTCCTTCTTTTATCCCCTTACCGACTGTGCAGCTGATTCCTTCTTTTATCCCCTTACCGACTGTGCAGCTGATTCCTTCTTTTATCCCCTTACCGACTGTGCAGCTGATTCCTTCTTTTATCCCCTTACTGACTGTGCAGCTGATTCCTTCTTTTAACCCCTTACCGACTGTGCAGCTGATTCCTTCTTTTATCCCCTTACTGACTGTCCAGCTGATTCCTTCTTTTATCCCCTTACTGACTGTCCAGCTGATTCCTTCTTTTATCCCCTTACTGACTGTGCAGCTGATTCCTTCTTTTAACCCCTTACCGACTGTGCAGCTGATTGCTTCTTTTAACCCCTTACCGACTGTGCAGCTGATTCCTTCTTTTATCCCCTTACCGACTGTGCAGCTGATTCCTTCTTTTATCCCCTTACCGACTGTGCAGCTGATTCCTTCTTTTATCCCCTTACTGACTGTGCAGCTGATTCCTTCTTTTAACCCCTTACCGACTGTGCAGCTGATTCCTTCTTTTATCCCCTTACTGACTGTCCAGCTGATTCCTTCTTTTAACCCCTTACCGACTGTGCAGCTGATTCCTTCTTTTATCCCCTTACCGACTGTCCAGCTGATTCCTTCTTTTATCCCCTTACTGACTGTGCAGCTGATTCCTTCTTTTAACCCCTTACCGACTGTGCAGCTGATGCCTTCTTTTAACCCCTTACCGACTGTGCAGCTGATTCCTTCTTTTAATCCGTTATTGACGGTGCAGCTGATTCCTTTTTTTAACCCCTTACTGACTGTGCAGCTGATTCCTTCTTTTAACCCCTTACTGACTGTCCAGCTGATTCCTTCTTTTAACCCCTTACTGACTGTGCAGCTGATTCCTTTTTTTAACCCCTTATTGACTGTGGAGCTGATTGCAGTAATTGCCGCTTGAACTCTACTGTTCTCCCTCTCTTCCTTCCATAGTTCTTTACGAGGCAGTTGACGGTAACTGACAGATACCGTAGGATTTTGAGATTTTGGAAAGCTTTTCCGGATGAGGAATAATTCACTGACTGCCGAGACCCACCAACCGGTTCCCCCTCCCCACCGTGCAATGAATGAGACCACACATGGAATATCTTTCTTTTCTACTTTATTGAAGGTATCCACGTAACACCATTCAATGTTGATATAAAAGGGGGTTGCTTGTTATTTTGGCCACAGCTTTAACCACAGGCACAAATCCGCCTTAAACCTGAGGGAGGAGGCCCGATGCCTACGGCCGTCCGTGGCAGGTTGGCTCTCACCAAATCCCTCTTCCACCGGCTGTGACTTTGAAATTGAACCATATCCTTTTTCCATAGGCACAAAACCGCCTTAAACCTGAGGGAGGAGGCCCGATGCCTACGGCCGTCCGTGGCAGGTAGGCTCTCCAAATCCCTCTTCCACCGGCTTTGAATTCCGAACTTGTAACAGAACCTTCTTAAGGGAGGGAGGGCGATGTTCACCCTGAGCGCAGATTGTGGTAAGAGGAAGGAGGGACTCCGGCAGCTGTTTATATGCCCTGGAGGAGGTCCCAGCAGGGAAGGGGGATCAGCGGGGGGGCATTGCACAATGGGAAGGAGGGAGAGGTGACCATGGGGGACGTAGCGAGGGGCTCAGCAGTCAGGGGCAGCGGCATCGGCCGCAGTGCCCTGCAGACTGCCGAGACCCACCAACCGGTTCCCCCTCCCCACCGCGCAATGAATGAGACCACACATGGAATATCTTTCTTTTGTACTTTATTGAAGGTATCCACGTAACACCATTCAATGTTGATATAAAAGGGGGTTGCTTGTTATTTTGGCCACAGCTTTAACCACAGGCACAAATCCGCCTTAAACCTGAGGGAGGAGGCCGGATGCCTACGGCCGTCCGTGGCAGGTTGGCTCTCACCAAATCCCTCTTCCACCGGCCACGGAGTGGCGAAGGCCCAAGCCTGAGCTGCGACCCCCACACAGGGCCCTTATGGCCCGCTCAACCCCGTCCTTACTGTCCGACAGGAAATTGTCTAGGCCTATATCATTAAGGCTAAAACCATCCTCTAGCACCAAACGGCTGATCTCTGATTCCAGCATCTCGTGTCCCAGCACTATCCCTCTTCCTGACGCTATAAATTGGCGATCCGCATATTAACATGTTGCCTTGACCTTTCCACAGCTGCTATGGTCCTTGCCCCTGTACAACTCAATCTCGGTAATATACTGGACCATACCCCCACTACGTTGCTAAAGAAGCTGCTGAACATATCTAGGAAACCGCATTGACTGACCGCCCAGCCGGGAAGGACAAGTAGTGTATGAGGCGAAATTCACCCTTTTCTTTCTTAGGCACTATCCCTAGGGGTGAAACGCGAGGGTTTAAGAATGGTAAATCTATAAATGGGCCTGCTAGTCGGCCTAACGCCACTTCCTTCAGTATTTTGTTCGCCAGGACCTGTGGGAGGTCCCGGGCCGATTTGAGGTTGGGGGCGAAGGTTGGTTCTGAGGAGAACATAAAGGGGATAAAGAAACCGTGGTTGAAACCGTCCCTAATAGCGTTGGCCGCAGCCTTATTGGGGTAACGTTCTAGCAATGGCTCCACCACGTGCACGTTCACTGGAGTCTTTGGGACTTGGTGGTGCATTTTTAGTGTGATGCCTGTCTGGTTGCTTATCGCATTTGGAGGAGGTGTGATTGCCTCCGCACGATGAGCATTCGTGCTTGTATTTGCGGAGTCCTTGAAACCTGCGATGGCCTTCATTGAAAAGCCAACAGCGACCTGGTCTACGGACATTTGCAGCTCCAGGTGTAGCGTGGTGAGAGGAAAAGTTTGGTGGGCCTGGAAAGGACTGGTGGGACTTTTGCGCCATCACAAGCCACGAATCGGTGGCCTTAACTTCCCAACGGTTGGAATGCCAAGCATCTTCTAAATTCTTCGTCGTACTTCCACCCCGCAGAACCCCAATGGGTTTTATAGGAGTTGAAAATGGTATTGCAGTATTTTGCGAATTGACTCTCTTTTCTTTGTTGACTGTGTTTTGGTCCACTGATATTAGGGAACAGATATCGACGTATTCGTTTGCGCGAATTTTTTATTTATTTATTTTTTTATTTTTTTTTAACTGTATCTGGTGTTAGGTGAGTTCCCAGCTGTGATACACAGCAGTAGAACACGTCCCTGTGTAAGTCGGGCGCTGCTGCGTTACATCCTGATGTTGTACAAACGCGGGTTAACCAGAGCTACTCCTGATGGTGTTACCAAGATCGCCCAATAAAAGTGGCGTACGTTTTGCGCCATTTTCCGAAACCCGTAGCGTTCTCATTTTGGGATCTATGGCGCAATGACTGCTTATTTTGCGTCTCGAGTTTACATTTTTTAATGGTACCATTTTGCGCAGATGCTACTTTTGATCGCCTGTTATTGGATGTTACGCAAAACATGCGGTGACCAAAAGCGTAATTTTGGGTGTTTGTGTTTTGTTTTTGTTTGGGGGGGGGATCAGGGGCTAGGGCCGGGAGCAGGAGGTGAAAGCGGACCGGACCTTCTGGACCGGGCCGCCCTGCACCTGGAATCTGTGGTGGGGCTTAGACGCTGCGGTGGACGGGAGGGTCTGGAAGACCTGCGCCCACCGCTGCTGGGAACCGGCAGGAGGGAGCTGGTGCCCACAAGGGAGGCAAGCCAATCGGCTCCCTCCCGTCCGCTCCTTTCTCTTACCACTGCTTCCAGGGGGTCCATCGGCGATGCTCACTCTGAGGGCAGATTGTGGTAAGAGGAAGGAGGGACTCCGGAGGCTGCTTATATGCCCTGGAGGAGGTCCCAGCAGGGAAGGGGGGGTCAGCGGGGGGCATTGCACAATGGGAAGGAGGGAGAGGTGACCATGGGGGACGTAGCGAGGGGCTCAGCAGTCAGGGGCAGCGGCATCGGCCGCAGTGCCCTGCATTCTGAAAGGTTAACATAAATTGGTTTTCGCACCTCAAATACCAGAGATTTACCATGCAATGTAATTAGATGCCAGGAATATTCAATACTAGTTTGAAAAATCAATACTTTGTCTATCTAACCATTTTACTATTAATTGTTAATTTTCTCCAAAGGGCAATTTGTACCTTTTTTTGCTAAGTTCCCTTTAACTGCTCTTACTGTAAAGAATTCCTACCATGACTTGATGAAGGAAACTGATACCTTTACACCCTGTGCTGGTTATGCAGGACATGGCGGCAGTGTGCGGGGACGGCAGTGTGCGGGGAGGGCAGTGTGCGGGGAGGGCAGTGTGCGGGGAGGGCAGTGTGCGGGGAGGGCAGTGTGCGGGGAGGGCAGTGTGCGGGGATAGTAGTGTGCGGGGAGGGCAGTGTGCGGGGAGGGCAGTGTGCGGGGAGGGCAGTGTGCGGGGAGGGCAGTGTGCGGGGATCGTAGTGTGCGGGGAGGGCAGTGTGCGGGGAGGGCAGTGTGCGGGGACGGTAGTGTGCGGGGATGGCAGTGTGCGGGGACGGCAGTGTGCGGGGACGGCAGTGTGCGGGGACGGCAGTGTGCGGGGACGGCAGTGTGCGGGGACGGCAGTGTGCGGGGACGGCAGTGTGCGGGGGAGGGCAGTGTGCGGGGACGGCAGTGTGCGGGGACGGCAGTGTGCGGGGACGGCAGTGTGCGGGGACGGTAGTGTGCGGGGAGGGCAGTGTGCGGGGAGGGCAGTGTGCGGGGACGGTAGTGTGCGGGGACGCAGTGTGCGGGGACGGCAGTGTGCGGGGAGGGCAGTGTGCGGGGAGGGCAGTGTGCGGGGAGGGCAGTGTGCGGGGAGGGCAGTGTGCGGGGAGGGCAGTGTGCGGGGACGGCAGTGTGCGGGGGACGGCAGTGTGCGGGGAGGGCAGTGTGCGGGGAGGGCAGTGTGCGGGATAGTAGTGTGCGGGACGGCAGTGTGCGGGGATAGTAGTGTGCGGGGAGAGCAGTGTCGGGGAGGGCAGTGTGCGGGGATTGTAGTGTGCGGGGAGGGCAGTGTGCGGGGACGGCAGTGTGCGGGGATAGTAGTGTGCGGGGAGGGCAGTGTGCGGGGAGGGCAGTGTGCGGGGACGGCAGTGTGAGGGCAGTGTGCGGGGACGGCAGTGTGCGGGGATAGTAGTGTGCGGGGAGAGCAGTGTCGGGGAGGGCAGTGTGCGGGGAGGGCAGTGTGCGGGGAGGGCAGTGTGCGGGGATTGTAGTGTGCGGGGAGGGCAGTGTGCGGGGACGGCAGTGTGCGGGATAGTAGTGTGCGGGGATAGTAGTGTGCGGGGAGGGCAGTGTGCGGGGAGGGCAGTGTGCGGGGAGGGCAGTGTGCGGGGACGGCAGTGTGCGGGGATAGTAGTGTGCGGGGAGGGCAGTGTGCGGGGAGGGCAGTGTGCGGGGACGGCAGTGTGAGGGCAGTGTGCGGGGACGGCAGTGTGCGGGGATAGTAGTGTGCGGGGAGAGCAGTGTCGGGGAGGGCAGTGTGCGGGGAGGGCAGTGTGCGGGGAGGGCAGTGTGCGGGGATTGTAGTGTGCGGGGAGGGCAGTGTGCGGGGACGGCAGTGTGCGGGGATAGTAGTGTGCGGGGATAGTAGTGTGCGGGGAGGGCAGTGTGCGGGGAGGGCAGTGTGCGGGGAGGGCAGTGTGCGGGGAGGGCAGTGTGCGGGGATAGTATCATATATAACATAAGGATCCAGAAATTATAGGCAACAACTCGAAAATGATGCATTTAAAACATAGAGCACAAGAGTCTTTAGTTTCACCAAGATATAGAAATACCCCATAGACACCGTAATGCAAATGTATAAAACATTTTATTATTAATAGCGCACAGGGTATTACAGAAGTACAGAACAACAATCAAGAAAAACCGGAATGGGTAAGTGAAGGAAGAGGGGAGAACCCCACGTGACCCAGGATAGATGTCCAATATCATATAGGACCTGCTAATACAGATATATATATATATTATTATAGTAGCCTCATGCCCATAGGGAAGGCCCACATGGGGGCCGAGGATCCATTGTGCCGCTAGTTAATGGCCCAATACATAAACATATGGCCTTCTATCAGGCAATACCTCAGATATAGCTGCAGGCCTATATATGAAACTGACACAATGGCCAAGGTTCGCTCCACAGCTAGGCTATGACCTCATGTGCAGATAGGAGGTGCCCAGGCAGTATCGCTTAATCAACCGTCAATAAGGCATGAGGGCTTACCAAAAACAAGCAGAACGTCCGGGAATCCTGGAGGACACGTGGGAACCGACGTCCCAACACGTGTTTCGTCAAGTGCTTCGTCGGGGGACGATGGGGATAGTAGTGTGCGGGGAGGGCAGTTTGCGGGGGACGGCAGTGTGCGGGGAGGGCAGTGTGCGGGGACGGCAGTGTGCGGGGAGGGCAGTGTGCGGGGAGGGCAGTGTGCGGGGAGGGCAGTGTGCGGGGAGGGCAGTGTGCGGGGAGGGCAGTGTGCGGGGAGGGCAGTGTGCGGGGACGGCAGTGTGCGGGGACGGCAGTGTGCGGGGATAGTAGTGTGCGGGGAGGGCAGTGTGCGGGGATAGTAGTGTGCGGGGACGGCAGTGTGCGGGGATGCAGGGCACTGCGGCCGATGCCGCTGCCCCTGACTGCTGAGCCCCTCGCTACGTCCCCCATGGTCACCTCTCCCTCCTTCCCATTGTGCAATGCCCCCCGCTGACCCCCCTTCCCTGCTGGGACCTCCTCCAGGGCATATAAACAGCTGCCGGAGTCCCTCCTTCCTCTTACCACATCTGCCCTCAGGGTGAGCATCGCCGATGGACCCCCTGGAAGCAGCGGTAAGAGAAAGGAGCGGACGGGAGGGAGCCGAATGGCTTGCCTCCCTTGTGGGCACCAGCTCCCTCCTGCCGGTTCCCAGCAGCGGTGGGCGCAGGTCTTCCAGACCCTCCCGTCCACCGCAGCGTCTAAGCCCCACCACAGATTCCAGGCGCAGGGCGGCCCGGTCCAGAAGGTCCGGTCCGCTTTCAGCTCCTGCTCCCGGCCCTAGTCCCTGATCCCCCCCAACATCACGCCGGTCGCCATGGCCACCTCGCGCACCCCCCCCCCCCGCCGGGATGACGCGGCCCCGTGTGACTCCCTGTGGCATACGGAGGTCGCGTCACATCCTGCTATCCATGTTCGCCGCGTCACTTCCTGTGATGCGGCGATCACGTGATAACTCGTCACTTCCGGTTTCGGGTCCCGGACCGGAAGTGACGTCAGAATCCTGAAAAGCAACAGAATGCGGTGTTCGGCGCACATATCAGCTGTTTTTAACAGCTGACATGTGTGACTACAAGTTGCGGGTGGAATCGCTTCCACCTGCAACTTGTAACCCCTTACATCTCGCTGCCAAAGTCTGGCAGCGAGATGTATATGCGTAGGCATTACTATCACATACCACTGCCCCCAACGAAAGTCACGTGCGTGATCACATGACTTTCGTTGGTTGCCATGGTAGCACAGGGTCATGTGATGACGCCTGTAGCTACCTTGAGTCACTTGCTCTCAGTGCCGGCATACTTCCGGCATTGAGGGTAAAGCAGTGTATCTGCAGGTCTCAGCTGTGTAGCTGAGATCTGCAGATAGTGCAGAGCGATCGAATTGTTGATCCATACATCCCCCTAAAGGGACAAGTTTAAAAAAAAATAAATAAATAAATAAATAAATAAAATAAAATAAAAAATAAATAAATAAAATTAAAAAATAAATAAATAAATAAATAAATATGTATACATATATACACATATTTGGTATCGCCAAGTTCAGAAAAGCTTGATCTATCAAAATATAAAATCAATTAAAGAATAATAATGCTATAATGCTAATAATTTTATTCACTTGGGTAGCGCTGTCCACGGCGCTTTGTATGCATTGTCCCTAATCTGATTGTTAAATTTCGTAGGAGCAAAAAAAAAAAAAAAAAAAAAAACCACCCAAAATTACACTTTTGGTCACCGCGTGTTTTGCGTAACATCCAATAACAGGCGATCAAAAGTAGCATCTGCGCAAAATGGTACCATTAAAAAATGTAAACTCGAGACGCAAAATAAGCAGTCATTGCGCCATAGATCCCAAAATGAGAACGCTACGGGTTTCGGAAAATGGCGCAAAACGTACGCCACTTTTATTGGGCGATCTTGTTAACACCATCAGGAGTAGTTCTGGTTAACCCCGCGTTTGTACAACATCAGGATGTAACGCAGCAGCGCCCGACTTACACAGGGACGTGTTCTACTGCTGTGTATCACAGCTGGGAACTCACCTAACACCAGATACAGTTAAAATAAATAAATAAATAAAAAATTCGCGCAAACGAATACGTCGATATCTGTTCCCTAATATCAGTGGACCAAAAAACAGTCAACAAAGAAAAGAGTCAATTCGCAAAATACTGCAATACCATTTTCAACTCCTATAAAACCCATTGGGGTTCTGCGTGGTGGAAGTACGACGAAGAATTTAGAAGATGCTTGGCATTCCAACCGTTGGGAAGTTAAGGCCACCGATTCGTGGCTTATGATGGCGCAAAAGTCCCACCAGTCGTTTCCAGACCCACCAAACTTTTCCTCTCACCACGCTACACCTGGAGCTGCAAATGTCCGTAGACCAGGTCACTGTTGGCTTTTCAATGAAGGCCATCGCAGGTTTCAAGGACTCCACAAATACAAGCGCGAATGCTCATCGTGCGGAGGCAATCACACCTCCTCCAAATGCGATAAGCAACCAGACAGGCGTCACACTAAAAATGCACCACCAAGTCCCAAAGACTCCAGTGAACGTGCACGTGGTGGAGCCATTGCTAGAACGTTACCCCAATAAGGCTGCGGCCAACGCTATTAGGGACGGTTTCAACCACGGTTTCTTTATCCCCCTTTATGTTCTCCTCAGAACTAACCTTCGCCCCCAACCTCAAATCGGCCCGGGACCTCCCACAGGTCCTGGCGAACAAACTACTGAAGGAAGTGGCGTTAGGCCGACTAGCAGGCCCATTTATAGATTTACCATCCTTAAACCCTCGCGTTTCACCCCTAGGGATAGTGCCTAAGAAAGAAAAGGGTGAATTTCGCCTCATACACTACTTGTCCTTCCCGGCTGGGCGGTCAGTCAATGACGGCATCCCCACAGAGGACTCAGCAGTTTCCTACGCATTTTTGACAAAGCGGTCGCACTGGTGCAAAAAGCAGGGTAAGGAGCACTAATGGCAAAATCGGACATAGCATCTGCCTTTCGCCCGCTACTAGTGCACCCCGATTGTCCCACCTGCTAGGGCGCTATTTCAACAAAAATTCTGTTACCACATGTGAATTACCATGGGTTGCTCCATATCCTGCTCACACTTCGAGCTCTTCAGCTCTTTCCTGGAATGGGTGGTTAAGGACGTGGCAAAGAATAAATTGGTCACCCATTATTTGGATGATTTCTTGTCCGTTTTCCCACACCAACTCTAAAGCATGCTCAACCGCGTTAAAATCTGTCCAGGTCATAGCGGACAAGTTTGGGTTTCCGCTATGGCCATGTGACCTGCCTTTTCATTTGAAAATCGAAATAGACTCAATTATCATGATGTTTCGGCTACCACTCGAAAAGGTTGAAAAAACCACATCGCTCATTGACGGGTTCTGCGCGGTTCGTAAGGTAACCCTGGCGCAAATGCAATCTCTATTAGGCTTGCTCGCCTTCGCCTTTAGAGTCATGCCCATGGGAAGGGGCTTTTCCCTGAGGCTCTGCCTGGCCACTAGGAGCATAACTGCCTCCCATCAAAGGATTGACATCACCAGCGCTCTACGTGAGGAGCTCGGTGTATGGAGGTCCTTCATAGCTATTTACAATGGGCGTTCATGTTTCCAGGAACAGGAAGTTTCCAGCGCTGATATATCTATTTTCGGATGCTGCCGGGTCCACCGGATTCGGCCTTTACCTTGGTCCCAATTGGTGCGCTAATCGCTGGCCCAACACATGGCACCTGTCTGGGTGGAAAAAAAAAAAAAAAAAAAAAAATTTACTCGAGCTGTTCCCTATAATAGTAGCTACAAGTCTTTGGGCAGAAAAGTTGGCGAACAATCGGACCCGCTTCAGGACTGACTACATAAGTGTCGTCCACGCCGTTAACCACCTCGCATCTTCCTCACCACCGGTGATCAGCTTGCTACGATACTTAGTTCTTAAGTGCCTTGAACATAATATCTGGGTCAAGGCCAGCCACATACCGGGGATTGATAATACTATCGCTGATGCCTTATTGCATTTGATTTTCAGAAGTTTCGAGCATTGCACCCAGAATCTGACAACAATGGCCAAAAGTGTCCACAGTCCCTCTGGACGGTCCCTGTGGACAGTTGATTCCGCTGGTTAAGGCATCCCATCAACGTGGCATTTGTATGGTAAGGCTGGGGACGAATGATTTCAATATAGTTCAACCGCTGCCTAGCCAGGTGTCCGCGGGTTTTCTTAGCAATTCCGTTGCTCGAGACATAACGCATCTACATACCAGTGGCTTGCCGGGCACAGTAGCGTAGTTGCGGGTTGCAGGAATAGCCTCTCACTTTCAGGTTCGTGGATGGACCGATGTCACCAAGGCCTTTCTGTTCAAACAGGCCGTTAAAGGCTGGAAGCGCTGGTGCACGGAGAACAGAAAGGCCAATTCATTCGCCATCCTTTCCGGCATAATAAACCAGCTAGGTGACGTTTGCACCAATGACAGCGAGGTCCTCTTGTTCTCGGCCGCCTTCTCGCTAGCATTCTTCGGAGCTTTGATGGTCAGCGAATTAGTTAGCAGGTCCCTAGGTCGCACCGGTGGTCTGTTACGCGACAATGTTATAGTTTGCAATGGTGGAGTACGGGTTCGCATAAGGCGCTCCAAAACAGATCAGCTCGGTAGAGGAGTTTGGTTCCCTATTTTCCCGTTTTCAGGTATCCTATGTCCCATCCTTACCTTGCAGCGACACTTAGAGTCTTGGGTTCCCAACAAATTCTTCTTGGAGCACGCAGAGTGATCCCGCTCATGGTGACACAACTTTCGGCATTGCTCAAAATGTCTATTTCCTACCTGGACCTACAACCAGGAGATTATGGCATGCACTCCTTCCGCATCGACACGACAACCGAGGCAGCAAGGGCCAGCTTCATACCTATCCGTGCAGTCCTGTAGTTCCCTGCCACCAGTTGTCCACTGTTTGGCACGTTTATATATTACACACAAAAAAAAAAAAAAAAAATAAATAAATTGTTAACCGAAATGATATACATATATTTATTTATCTAAGCACCTTCAAACCTAAAGAAACATTAATACAATGATGTTTACTGACACGATGATGGAAAATGTTTTGCATACAAGAGAAGTAACCGTTTTTCTTTTAGATCTGTCGAGACCTAGCATCTGGATCCTAGGTCACTCACACATATTCTGGGCAGCACGGCGGACTGAGTCGAGACCGGGTGGAAGCGTGCTGGGAGTTTGTGACCTCAAGTTTCACTGGAGAAGAGTTCGGGGCCTGGCCTGGGCCCAGGTCCTGCCCGTGGTAGTGAGCATATCCAGAGTAGCCACTGGCCTAGTAGTGCTGGTCATTCACGGGTGGAAATGACCTGGTAAATGTGAGGATCCAGGATCTGCTTGCGGTCATGCAAGTGGTCCTAGATAAGTTCAGCAGCTTCTTTCCTAGATAAGTTCAGCAGCTTCTTTCCTAGATAAGTTCAGCAGCTTCTTTCCTAGATAAGTTCAGCAGCTTCTTTCCTAGATAAGTTCAGCAGCTTCTTTAGCAACGTAGTGGGGGTACGGTCCAGTATATTACCGAGATTGAGTTGTACAGGGGCAAGGAACATAGCAGCTGTGGAAAGGTCAAGGCAACACGTTAATATGCAGATCGCCAAATTTATAGCGTCAGGAAGAGGGATAGTGCCGGGACACGAGATGCTGGAATCAGAGGTCAGCCGTTTGGTGCTAGAGGATGGTTTTAGCCTTAATGATATAGGCCTAGACAATTTCCTGTCGGACAGTAAGGACGGGGTTGAGCGGGCCATAAGGGCCCTGTGTGGGGGTCGCAGCTCAGGCTTGGGCCTTCGCCACTCCGTGGCCGGTGGAAGAGGGATTTGGTGAGAGCCAACCTGCCACGGACGGCCGTAGGCATCGGGCCTCCTCCCTCAGGTTTAAGGCGGATTTGTGCCTGTGGTTAAAGCTGTGGCCAAAATAACAAGCAACCCCCTTTTATATCAACATTGAATGGTGTTACGTGGATACCTTCAATAAAGTACAAAAGAAAGATATTCCATGTGTGGTCTCATTCATTGCGCGGTGGGGAGGGGGAACCGGTTGGTGGGTCTCGGCAGTCTGCAGGGCACTGCGGCCGATGCCGCTGCCCCTGACTGCTGAGCCCCTCGCTACGTCCCCCATGGTCACCTCTCCCTCCTTCCCATTGTGCAATGCCCCCCGCTGACCCCCCTTCCCTGCTGGGACCTCCTCCAGGGCATATAAACAGCTGCCGGAGTCCCTCCTTCCTCTTACCACATCTGCCCTCAGGGTGAGCATCGCCCGCCCTCCCTCCCTTAAGAAGGTTCTGTTACAAGTTCGGAAGTCAAAGCTGGTGGAAGAGGGATTTGGAGAGCCTACCTGCCACGGACGGCCGTAGGCATCGGGCCTCCTCCCTCAGGTTTAAGGCGGTTTTGTGCCTATGGAAAAAGGTTATGGTTCAATTTCAAAGTCACAGCCGGTGGAAGAGGGATTTGGTGAGAGCCAACCTGCCACGGACGGCCGTAGGCATCGGGCCTCCTCCCTCAGGTTTAAGGCGGATTTGTGCCTGTGGTTAAAGCTGTGGCCAAAATAACAAGCAACCCCCTTTTATATCAACATTGAATGGTGTTACGTGGATACCTTCAATAAAGTACAAAAGAAAGATATTCCATGTGTGGTCTCATTCATTGCGCGGTGGGGAGGGGGAACCGGTTGGTGGGTCTCGGCAGTCCGGCAGTGTGCGGGGAGCGGGGACAGTAGTGTGCGGGGATAGTAGTGTGCGGGGAGGGCAGTGTGCGGGGATAGTAGTGTGCGGGGAGGGCAGTGTGCGGGGATAGTAGTGTGCGGGGACGGCAGTGTGCGGGGACAGTAGTGTGCGGGGATAGTAGTGTGCGGGGAGGGCAGTGTGCGGGGATAGTAGTGTGCGGGGATAGTAGTGTGCGGGGACGGCAGTGTGCGGGGAGGGCAGTGTGCGAGGAGGGCAGTGTGCGGGGATAGTAGTGTGCGGGGAGGGCAGTGTGCGGGGAGGGCAGTGTGCGAGGAGGGCAGTGTGCGGGGACAGCAGTGTGCGGGGACAGTAGTGTGCGGGGACAGCAGTGTGCGGGGAGGGCAGTGTGCGGGGATAGTAGTGTGCGGGGAGGGCAGTGTGCGGGGATAGTAGTGTGCGGGGACGGCAGTGTGCGGGGAGCGGGGACAGTAGTGTGCGGGGATAGTAGTGTGCGGGGAGGGCAGTGTGCGGGGATAGTAGTGTGCGGGGAGGGCAGTGTGCGGGGATAGTAGTGTGCGGGGACGGCAGTGTGCGGGGACAGTAGTGTGCGGGTATAGTAGTGTGCGGGGAGGGCAGTGTGCGGGGATAGTAGTGTGGGGGGATAGTAGTGTGCGGGGACGGCAGTGTGCGGGGAGGACAGTGTGCGAGGAGGGCAGTGTGCGGGGATAGTAGTGTGCGGGGAGGGCAGTGTGCGGGGAGGGCAGTGTGCGGGGAGGGCAGTGTGCGGGGAGGGCAGTGTGCGGGGATAGTAGTGTGCGGGGAGGGCAGTGTGCGGGGAGGGTAGTGTGCGGGGATAGTAGTGTGCGGGGATAGTAGTGTGCGGAGAGGGCAGTGTGCGGGGACGGCAGTGTGCGGGGATAGTAGTGTGCGGGGAGGGCAGTGTGCGGGGAGGGCAGTGTGCGGGGAGGGCAGTGTGCGGGGATAGTAGTGTGCGGGGATAGTAGTGTGCGGGGAGGGCAGTGTGCGGGGATAGTAGTGTGCAGGGACGGCAGTGTGCGGGGACGGCAGTGTGCGGGGATAGCAGTGTGCGGGGACGGCAGTGTGCGGGGACGGCAGTGTGCGGGGATAGTAGTGTGCGGGGAGAGCAGTGTGCGGGGAGGGCAGTGTGCGGGGATAGTAGTGTGCGGGGATAGTAGTGTGCGGGGATAGCAGTGTGCGGGGACGGCAGTGTGCGGGGATAGTAGTGTGCGGGGATAGTAGTGTGCGGGGAGGGCAGTGTGTGGGGAGGGCAGTGTGCGGGGAGGGCAGTGTGCGGGGAGGGCAGTGTGCGGGGACGGCAGTGTGCGGGGATAGTATTGTGCGGGGATAGTAGTGTGCGGGGATAGTAGTGTGCGGGGATGGCAGTGTGCGGGGAGGGCAGTGTGCGGGGAGGGCAGTGTGCGGGGAGGGCAGTGTGCGGGGATAGTAGTGTGCGGGGATAGTAGTGTGCGGGGATAGTAGTGTGCGGGGATAGCAGTGTGCGGGGACGGCAGTGTGCGGGGATAGTAGTGTGCGGGGAGGGCAGTGTGTTGGGAGGGCAGTGTGCGGGGATAGTAGTGTGCGGGGAGGGCAGTGTGCGGGGATAGTAGTGTGCGGGGAGGGCAGTGTGCGGGGAGGGCAGTGTGCGGGGAGCGTAGTGTGCGGGGATAGTAGTGTGTGGGGAGGGCAGTGTGCGGGGAGGGTAGTGTGCGGGGATACTAGTGTGCGGGGACGGCAGTGTGCGGGGATAGTAGTGTGCGGGGACGGCAGTGTGCGGGGAGGGCAGTGTGCGGGGAGCGTAGTGTGCGGGGATAGTAGTGTGCGGGGAGGGCAGTGTGCGGGGAGGGTAGTGTGCGGGGATAGTAGTGTGCGGGGATAGTAGTGTGCGGGGACGGCAGTGTGCGGGGAGGGCAGTGTGCGGGGAGGGCAGTGTGCGGGGACGGCAGTGTGCGGGGACAGTAGTGTGCGGGGATAGTAGTGTGCGGGGATAGTAGTGTGCGGGGATAGTAGTGTGCGGGGATAGTAGTGTGCGGGGATAGTAGTGTGCGGGGGTAGTATTGTGTGGGGATAGTAGTGTGCGGGGACAGTAGTGTGCGGGGACAGTAGTGTGCGGGGACAGTAGTGTTCGGGGATAGTAGTGTGCGGGGATAGTAGTGTGCGGGGACGGCAGTGTGCGGGGATAGTAGTGTGCGGGGAGGGCAGTGTGCGGGGACGGCAGTGTGCGGGGACAGTAGTGTGCGGGGACAGTAGTGTGCGGGGACGGCAGTGTGCGGGGACGGCAGTGTGCGGGGACGGCAGTGTGTGGGGACGGCAGTGTGCGGGGAGGGCAGTGTGCGGGGACAGTAGTGTGCGGGGATAGTAGTGTGCGGGGATAGTAGTGTGCGGGGAGGGCAGTGTGCGGGGATGGCAGTGTGCGGGGACGGCAGTGTGCGGGGATGGCAGTGTGCGGGGATGGCAGTGTGCAGGGACGGCAGTGTGCGGGGATGGCAGTGTGCGGGGACGGCAGTGTGCGGGGACAGTAGTGTGCGGGGACAGTAGTGTGCGGGGACAGTAGTGTGCGGGGACAGTAGTGTGCGGGGACAGTAGTGTGCGGGGATAGTAGTGTGCGGGGATAGTAGTGTGCGGGGATAGCAGTGTGCGGGGATAGTAGTGTGCGGGGACAGCAGTGTGCGGGGACAGTAGTGTGCGGGGACAGTAGTGTGCGGGGATAGTAGTGTGCGGGGATAGTAGTGTGCGGGGATAGTAGTGTGCGGGGACGGCAGTGTGCGGGGATAGTAGTGTGCGGGGATGGCAGTGTGCGGGGACAGCAGTGTGCGGGGAGGGCAGTGTGCGGGGATAGTAGTGTGCGGGGACGGCAGTGTGCGGGGAGGGTAGTGTGTCAGCGATGAATTATACATACAGCACCGCTTACCTCTGCATCCTGGGATTGGGACAGCTCAGAGGTCAGGCTTTCTGCTGCTGTCAATCACTTCTCGTGAATCACCACCCTATGGAGTTCTCCGTCTGTGCAGCGCTGATATGGGCACGGTCCGGACTAAAGATTAGTTACAATTTCCCGGGAGACACGTTTCTAGTCAGAGATGGAGGAGATGAGGAAATTCTTCAAGTTCTGGCAAATAATTTCAATCCAGAGTTAAATGGAACCTGTCATTTTTGGTGACTTTTCAGAATTCAGTTGTCGTGTGGATGTACAGGAGGAATAACATTATATTTGGCCAGTAAATGACCTTTCGCCTTTATTTTTATCAGGGTTTTTTTTTACCTTTGCAGGCTCCATCCATAGCACTGTAGCACTGTGGTGAGAGAAAACACTTACTAGAAAAAAGCTGCTTGAAGGACATTGTACAGTTGTACCGAGCAGTGTAGTTGTGAATCCAGCACTGAGGTTACGCTAAGCATTTTCTAGCAAATATCTACATTATGCAGCAGTACTGAGCAGTGTAACTGTCAATCCAGCACTGAGGTGAGATAAAACACTTACTAGAGACCAGCTGCATGGAGGGCATTGTACAGTCTTACTGAGTAGTGTAGCTTTGAATCCAGCACTGGGGTTATGCAAAGCATTTTCTAGCAAGCATCTGCATGGTGGACTTTATACAGCAGTAGTGAGCAGTATAGCTGTCAGTCCAGCACTGATGTGAAATAAAACACTTACTAGAGGCCAGCTGTATTAAGGGCATTGTACATTATTACTGAATAGTGTAGCTTTGAATCCAGCACTGAGGTTATGCAAAGCATTTTCTAGCAAGCCCCTGCATGGAGGACATTATACAGCATTACAGAGCAGTGTAGCTGTCAGTCCAGCACCGAGGTGAGAGACAACACTTACTAGAGATCAGCTGCATGATTGAAATTGTACAGTTGTACCGAGCAGTGTAGTTGTGAATCCAGCACTGAGGTTATGCAAAGCATTTTCCAGCAAGCATCTACATTATACAGCACTACTGAGCAGTGTAGCTGTAAGTCCACCACCGAGAAGGGTTACATATCCGCGCTGCCGATGGACAAGATACACAGAATGTGAGGGCGACAAGCCAGGTGAGTATAATCCAAGCAGATTGTGTCTACGCATTTTGAAATATAAAACTTCTTCTTCAGGAGGAAAAAAATATATAACTCATGCAGTAGTTTCAGCAATACTGCTTTCCTTGCAGATAAGACCCTTTTCTTTAGCGTCCACAACTGAGGTTAAATAAAACACTTACTAGAAAGCAGCTGCATGGAAGGCATTGCACATCATTACTGAGCAGTGTAGCTGTGAATCCAGCACTGGGGTGAGATAAAGCAATTACTAGAATTCAGCAATATGGAAGACATGATACATCAGTACTGAGCAGTGTATCTGTGAATCCTGCACTGGGGTGAAATAAAGCACTTACTAGAAAGCATCCTATGGTTAAGGGCATTCTTTACACAAGAAATCCATCACATTTTAATCATGTACATTGGATCCTTCTGGTTTTAATGTTTCTTCTACAAAGATTTTTTTCTTTCTAAATTGGATGGAAGTATCATAGTCCTTTTCCACTACATTGCAATTTACTGGCTGTGGTACACCAGCAGGACTGGAACCCATCCACTATGAACCCAGTGTGTTTGCAGTCATCATCAGCGTGGTGAGCTCCTTTTTTCATTTGTTCACTTACTAGAAAACAGCAGCATGGAGGACATTATACAACAGTATTGAGCAGCGTACCTTTGAATCCAGCTCTGGTGTGAGATAAAACACTCACTAGAAAGCAGGAGTTTGAAGGCATTATACAGCAGTCCTGAGCAGTGTATCTCTGAATCCAGCATCCATATCAGATATAGCACTTACTAGAAAGTGGCAGTATGGAGGACAGTATACAGCAGTACTGAGCAGTGTACTTATTTCTTCCCCTCAGCCTGCAGTCCTCGCACTGCTTCTTCTTCGTGCCCCAGGGCCTCTTCCGGTCCCTCCTCGGGCTCCTCTTCCTCTTCCTTTGTCTCCTGCTGGATTGGTCCGTCTCTCCAAAACCTTAACCGTTCCCTTCCTCGGGACCAATCCTCCAGTTTTGGATTCCTAGGTTACTAATTGTCTTTGGCCTATTCTTTCTTCAGCCAGCAGAGGGCAGTGTTGAGCCATTAATCTCATAAGGCTGCACGGATCGTTGTGCCCATATTCCTATATTTACATTTCTGAATAATTTGTGCAGATGCAGTCACAGGATCATCAGGCTGTGAGGAGACGTCTTAGAGCCTTCACTTTTAGTCCTGGAGTTACTGGGTTGAGGCAGAGAGGTACAGACTGTACAATCTAGGACTATAGAGAAGAAAAATTGGGCACCATTGCACAGACCCCCGCATTTTACATACAATATAAGGCCCCTTTCACACATCAGTTTTTTTGCAATCAGTCACAATCCATCGAATTTTGAAAAAAATGGATCCGGCGACTGATGCCACTGGATCCGTTTTTTTCTCATAGACTGGTATTAGCGACGGGTGGCCTCACGTTTCAATCGTCGTTAGACGGATCCGTCGAAAAATGTTTGTCCTTTGGACGGAGAAGACGTCCACAGTAACGTTTTTTGTGTACGTCGAAAAAACGGACAGTGAGGGATCCGTCGCCGTCCGTTGTTTGGTAGAATGGAAGCCTATGGGCGCAGGATCCGTCATCATCCATCAAACGACGGAATCCGGTGACGAATTCCGTTTTTTTAAACTGAGCATGCTCCAATTATTATTTAGCCCCCAGCTAGTCGGTCAGTTTTGCCACAATCTGCGACGGATTGTGACTGACGGCAAAAAACTGATGTGTGAAAGGGGCCTAAGGGAGGGCACTCTGTGGCACAGTTATTGTGTATGTTATACCGCTATACTATTTTAGCATTGGGCTATTATTTATGTATAATTGAACCCTATAATTCTTTATTTCCATCATTTCACAAGAATTGTGCAGCAGCTGTGATTAGTGAACCCTGCAATGAGGGCTGATGACACTGATCAGAATTTTAGGCTGTAAGCTGTGCCACTCTGCGCTCAGTCCAACACCCCAAGAGCAGCAATCATTAATAAAGCTCCCTGGGTATGGCACGCTTCTGTGCCAACCTCTATTGATCCATCATTACAGGAAAAAGATGTTACATATACATATAACTACTGGGACTTCTAGCAATCCCGAGATTCTAAATGTTGCTCAGTGTCCACTCCATTCATTGGCTATAGAACTGCCTGCCAATCCTATAGACAATGAATGGAGCGGTGGCCAAGCATGCGCACCTTCACTACTATCAGGATGGGGCTGAGGATCCCTGGGGTCTCAGCAGTCAGACCCCCAGCAGGTTATACTCTATCCATCCTATGAATAACTGGATTTTTTTAATAACCCCATAATCCCTGGTGTGCCGGGCAGAGGGAGTACATAGTTATCAGGTCTTCATTGTTCTTGGCCGGAGCCGCTGATCCTCTTCACAAGGACAGGAGTTGCTCTCTCTGCACATGTATGCTGCTCATCTCGGATTTCAGGCCACGTAACATCTGCTCTTTAATTATCCTAATGAGGATATATATTTGCATACCATTTGCATATATACCCTCTGTCAGACTGAGCTGTGAGGTCTGGGCTCACACTGATTGCGGAGGATGAATATCACTAATGATATTCCTGGAGACAGATACAATGTATCCAGGGGGCGTCCATGTATCTCCATGTATCACACAAACTGCTGGCAAATTCCAATGATCAGATCTGTGTTTACTAAACATCTTCTCAATAAGAAAAAACGGCCGAGATCTTATTCCTCCAGCACAAATAGAAATGATCGATCAGATTGAGATCTGGGACCCTGGAGACGAGTTATCACCTTTAGTTCCTCCAACCTTCACTAGCGGAACATTATCCTGCTGATGAGTGCTCTGTCCTTAGGGAATTTCACATAACTGATATGCTCTGCGTGTCCTGACTCCTTATTATCATAGCTGCGATGCTCTGCGAGTCCTGACCCTTTCTATCATAGCTGCGATGCTCTGCGTGTCCTGACTCCTTTCTATCATAGCTGCGATGCTCTGCGTGTCCTGACTCCTTATTATCATAGCTGCGATGCTCTGCGTGTCCTGACTCCTTATTATCATAGCTGCGATGCTCTGCGGGTCCTGACTCCTTTCTATCATAGCTGCGATGCTCTGCGTGTCCAGACTCCTTATTATCATAGCTGCGATGCTCTGCGGGTCCTGACCCTTTCTATCATAGCTGTGATGCTCTGCGTGTCCTGACTCCTTTCTATCATAGCTGCGATGCTCTGCGTGTCCAGACTCCTTATTATCATAGCTGCGATGCTCTGCGTGTCCTGACCCTTTCTATCATAGCTGCGATGCTCTGCGTGTCCTGACTCCTTTCTATCATAGCTGCGATGCTCTGCGTGTCCAGACTCCTTATTATCATAGCTGCGATGCTCTGCGTGTCCAGACTCCTTATTATCATAGCTGCGATGCTCTGCGTGTCCTGACCCTTTCTATCATAGCTGCGATGCTCTGCGTGTCCTGACTCCTTTCTATCATAGCTGCAATGCTCTGCGTGTCCTGACTCCTTTCTATCATAGCTGCGATGCTCTGCGTGTCCTGACTCCTTTCTATCATAGCTGCGATGCTCTGCGTGTCCTGACTCCTTTCTATCATAGCTGCGATGCTCTGCGTGTCCTGACTCCTTTCTATCATAGCTGCGATGCTCTGCGTGTCCTGACTCCTTTCTATCATAGCTGCTATGCTCTGCGTATTCTGACCCCTTTCTATCATAGCTGCGATGCTCTGCGTGTCCTGACTCCTTTCTATCATAGCTGCAATGCTCTGCGTGTCCTGACTCCTTTCTATCATAGCTGTGATGCTCTGCGTGTCCTGGCTCCTTTCTATCATAGCTGCGATGCTCTGCGTGTCCTGACTCCTTTCTATCATAGCTGCGATGTTCTGCGTATTCTGACCCCTTTCTATCATAGCTGCGATGCTCTGCGTGTCCTGACTCCTTTCTATCATAGCTGCAATGCTCTGCGTGTCCTGACTCCTTTCTATCATAGCTGCGATGCTCTGCGTGTCCTGACTCCTTTCTATCATAGCTGCGATGCTCTGCGTGTCCTGACTCCTTTCTATCATAGCTGCGATGCTCTGCGTATCCTGACCCCTTTCTATCATAGCTGCGATGCTCTGCGTGTCCTGACTCCTTTCTATCATAGCTGCGATGCTCTGCGTGTCCTGACTCCTTTCTATCATAGCTGCGATGCTCTGCGTGTTCTGACTCCTTTCTATCATAGCTGCGATGCTCTGCGTGTCCTGACTCCTTTCTATCATAGCTGTGATGCTCTGCGTATCCTGACCCCTTTCTATCATAGCTGCGATGCTCTGCGTGTCCTGACTCCTTTCTATCATAGCTGCGATGCTCTGCATATCCTGACTCCTTTCTATCATAGCTGTGATGCTCTGCCTATCCTGACTCCTTTCTATCATAGCTGTGATGCTCTGCATATCCTGACCCCTTTCTATCATAGCTGCGATGCTCTGCGTGTCCTGACTCCTTTCTATCATAGCTGCAATGCTCTGCGTGTCCTGACTCCTTTCTATCATAGCTGCGATGCTCTGCGTGTCCTGACTCCTTTCTATCATAGGTGCGATGCTCTGCGTGTCCTGACTCCTTTCTATCATAGCTGCGATGTTCTGCGTGTCCTGACTCCTTTCTATCATAGCTGCGATGCTCTGCGTGTCCTGACTCCTTTCTATCATAGCTGTGATGCTCTGCGTATCCTGACCCCTTTCTATCATAGCTGCGATGCTCTGCATATCCTGACTCCTTTCTATCATAGCTGTGATGCTCTGCCTATCCTGACTCCTTACTATCATAGCTGCTATGCTCTGCGTATTCTGACCCCTTTCTATCATAGCTGCGATGCTCTGCGGGTCCTGACTCCTTTCTATCATAGCTGCGATGCTCTGCGTGTCCTGACTCCTTTCTATCATAGCTGCGATGCTCTGCGTATCCTGACCCCTTTCTATCATAGCTGCGATGCTCTGCGTGTCCTGACTCCTTTCTATCATAGCTGCGATGCTCTGCGTGTCCTGACTCCTTTCTATCATAGCTGCGATGCTCTGCGTGTTCTGACTCCTTTCTATCATAGCTGCGATGCTCTGCGTGTCCTGACTCCTTTCTATCATAGCTGTGATGCTCTGCGTATCCTGACCCCTTTCTATCATAGCTGCGATGCTCTGCGTGTCCTGACTCCTTTCTATCATAGCTGCGATGCTCTGCATATCCTGACTCCTTTCTATCATAGCTGTGATGCTCTGCCTATCCTGACTCCTTTCTATCATAGCTGTGATGCTCTGCATATCCTGACCCCTTTCTATCATAGCTGCGATGCTCTGCGTGTCCTGACTCCTTTCTATCATAGCTGCAATGCTCTGCGTGTCCTGACTCCTTTCTATCATAGCTGCGATGCTCTGCGTGTCCTGACTCCTTTCTATCATAGGTGCGATGCTCTGCGTGTCCTGACTCCTTTCTATCATAGCTGCGATGTTCTGCGTGTCCTGACTCCTTTCTATCATAGCTGCGATGCTCTGCGTGTCCTGACTCCTTTCTATCATAGCTGTGATGCTCTGCGTATCCTGACCCCTTTCTATCATAGCTGCGATGCTCTGCATATCCTGACTCCTTTCTATCATAGCTGTGATGCTCTGCCTATCCTGACTCCTTACTATCATAGCTGCTATGCTCTGCGTATTCTGACCCCTTTCTATCATAGCTGCGATGCTCTGCGGGTCCTGACTCCTTTCTATCATAGCTGCGATGCTCTGCGTGTCCTGACTCCTTTCTATCATAGCTGCAATGCTCTGCGTGTCCTGACTCCTTTCTATCATAGCTGTGATGCTCTGCATGTCCTAACTCCTTTCTATCATAGCTGTGATGCTCTGCATATCCTGACTCCTTTCTATCATAGCTGTGATGCTCTGCGTGTCCTGACTCCTTTCTATCATAGCTGCGATGCTCTGCGTGTCCTGACTCCTTTCTATCATAGCTGCGATGCTCTGCGTGTCCTGACTCCTTTCTATCATAGCTGCTATGCTCTGCGTATCCTGACCCCTTTCTATCATAGCTGCGATGCTCTGCGTGTCCTGACTCCTTTCTATCATAGCTGCGATGCTCTGCGTGTCCTGACTCCTTTCTATCATAGCTGCGATGCTCTGCGTGTTCTGACTCCTTTCTATCATAGCTGCGATGCTCTGCGTGTCCTGACTCCTTTCTATCATAGCTGTGATGCTCTGCGTATCCTGAGCCCTTTCTATCATAGCTGCGATGCTCTGCGTGTCCTGACTCCTTTCTATCATAGCTGCGATGCTCTGCATATCCTGACTCCTTTCTATCATAGCTGTGATGCTCTGCATATCCTGACCCCTTTCTATCATAGCTGCGATGCTCTGCGTGTCCTGACTCCTTTCTATCATAGCTGCAATGCTCTGCGTGTCCTGACTCCTTTCTATCATAGCTGCGATGCTCTGCGTGTCCTGACTCCTTTCTATCATAGGTGCGATGCTCTGCGTGTCCTGACTCCTTTCTATCATAGCTGCGATGCTCTGCGTGTCCTGACTCCTTTCTATCATAGCTGCGATGCTCTGCGTGTCCTGACTCCTTTCTATCATAGCTGCGATGTTCTGCGTGTCCTGACTCCTTTCTATCATAGCTGTGATGCTCAGCGTATCCTGACCCCTTTCTATCATAGCTGCGATGCTCTGCGTGTCCTGACTCCTTTCTATCATAGCTGCGATGCTCTGCATATTCTGACTCCTTTCTATCATAGCTGCGATGCTCTGCATATCCTGACTCCTTTCTATCATAGCTGTGATGCTCTGCATATCCTGACTCCTTTCTATCATAGCTGCGATGCTCTGCGGGTCCTGACCCCTTTCTATCATAGCTGCGATGCTCTGCGTGTCCTGACTCCTTTCTATCATAGCTGCGATGCTCTGCATATCCTGACTCCTTTCTATCATAGCTGTGATGCTCTGCATATCCTGACTCCTTTCTATCATAGCTGCGATGCTCTGTGTGTCCTGACTCCTTTCTATCATAGCTGCGATGCTCTGCGTATCCTGACCCCTTTCTATCATAGCTGCGATGCTCTGCGTGTCCTGACTCCTTTCTATCATAGCTGTGATGCTCTGCGTGTCCTGACTCCTTTCTATCATAGCTGCGATGCTCTGCGTGTCCTGACTCCTTTCTATCATAGCTGTGATGCTCTGCGTGTCCTGACTCCTTTCTATCATAGCTGAGATGCTCTGCATATCCTGACTCCTTTCTATCATAGCTGTGATGCTCTGCATATCCTGACTCCTTTCTATCATAGCTGCGATGCTCTGCATATCCTGACTCCTTTCTATCATAGCTGTGATGCTCTGCGTGTCCTGACTCCTTTCTATCATAGCTGCAATGCTCTGCATGTCCTGACTCCTTTCTATCATAGCTGCGATGCTCTGCGTGTCCTGACTCCTTTCTATCATAGCTGCGATGCTCTGCGGGTCCTGACTCCTTTCTATCATAGCTGCGATGCTCTGCGTGTCCTGACTCCTTTCTATCATAGCTGCGATGCTCTGCGGGTCCTGACTCCTTTCTATCGTTTTCTATATGTCACCAGTCTCCATTTCTTAATTTTTCCATAGTTGTGGCCCATAATTGGGCACAGGACTCCTGAGATTGCAGAGATGAAAGCATAGACCCTCATTGCAGAGCTGTGCCGTGTGCACGAGGGAACGAAAGCTCCGCAACGTCAAGGACTAGAATTATAATATGTGACACTCTGAATATTAAGAAAACTAATAGAAGGGACCGGACTCCTGAAGTAACACATTACAGTGCCACAGAGTCCCTCATATAACAGGGACAATCCCAAATAGCCCTACAATCATAGGATCGATAACTTTACAAAAGCAGTATTATAGTAGTTATATTCCTGTATATAGGGGCAGTATTATAGTAGTTATATTCTTGTACATAGGGGCAGTATTATAGTAGTTATATTCTTGTACATAGGGGCAGTATTATAGTAGTTATATTATTGTATATAGGAGCAGTATTATAGTAGTTATATTCTTGTACATAGGAGCAGTATTATAGTAGTTATATTATTGTATATAGGAGCAGTATTATATTAGTTATAATCTTGTACATAGGGGGCAGTATTATAGTAGTTATATTCTTGTACATAGGGGCAGTATTATAGTAGTTATATTTTTGTACATAAAAGCAGTATTATATTAGTTATATTCTTGTACATAGGGGGCAGTATTATAGTAGTTATAGTCCTGTATATAGGGGCAGTATTATAGTAGTTATATTCTTGTACATGGGGGGCAGTATTATAGTAGTTATATCATTGTGTACATAGGAGCAGTATTATATTAGTTATATTCTTGTACATAGAGGGCAGTATTATAGAAGTTATATTTTTGTACATAAAGCAGTATTATATTAGTTATATTCTTGTTCATAGGGGGCAGTATTATAGTAGTTATATTCTTGTACATAGGGGCAGTATTATAGTAGTTATATTCTTGTACATAGGGGAAGTATTATAGTAGTTATATTCTTGTACATAGGGGCAGTATTATAGTAGTTATATTCTTGTACATAGGGGGCAGTATTATAGTAGTTATATTCTTGTACATAGGGGCAGTATTATAGTAGTTATATTCTTGTACATAGGGGCAGTATTATAGTAGTTATATTCTTGTACATAGGGGCAGTATTATAGTAGTTATATTCCTGTACATAGGGGCCAGTATTATAGTAGTTATATTCTTGTACATAGGGGCAGTATTATAGTAGTTATATTCCTGTACATAGGGACAGTATTATAGTAGTTATATTCTTGTACATAGGGGCAGTATTATAGTAGTTATATTCTTGTACATAGGAGCAGTATTATAGTAGTTATATTCTTGTACATAGGGGCAGTATTATAGTAGTTATATTCTTGTACATAGGGAGCAGTATTATAGTAGTTATATTCTTGTATATAGGGGCAGTATTATAGTAGTTATATTCTTGCAGTTACTTTACTCTAGTCTTTCTGCTCTTGTTAGGGGAATGAATATATTATTAATATAATGCTGTCTAATCCTTCCACTTCAAAGCCTCGCTGTTACTGAACAATGACTTATAATTTGCCACTCTTCGCGCACTTTCCTTTCATGCACAAATTTTCAATTATTCCGGCCCTTAGGGACGCTCTTCTTTACATATGGGGAGATTTCGTATCTGGTTTTTGCATTTTTTGTGACCATAAATAGATCACACTGAGGCTCCTGTCTCCAGATAAAAGAGGATTCTCATTTAAAATAGCTTTTCTTTAGAATATCTTTCCAATATCAGAGTATTGCGTATAACTGATTGTACAGATGAACGAGGCATCTTCAGGGATCTGGAAATTGCACCCAAGGATGAACCAGACTTGTGCATGTCCACAATCCTCTTCCTGAGATCTTGGTTGATTTCTTTTGACTTTCTCATGACGCTGCACAAAGAAGTCATGTGTTTCAGGTGCACATTCCAATACATCCACAGGTGCGTCTCTAATTTACTCAGATGTTGCCAATAAACCTATCACAAGCTTCCAAAGATAGGACATCATCATATGGGTGGTCCCATATGATGATGTCAACCGAGCATGGTAGTGCCTGCTCATCACTAGTTACGAGTACAGAACACCCGAGCATGGTAGTGCCCGCTCATCACTAGTTAGGAGTAGTGAGCCCCTGAGCATGGTAATGCCCGCTCATCACTAGTTACCAGTACTGAGAACCCGAGCATGGTAATGCCCGCTCATCACTAGTTACCAGTACTGAGCACCCGAGCATGGTAATGCCCGCTCATCACTAGTTACCAGTACTGAGAACCCGAGCATGGTAGTGCTCGCTCATCACTAGTTACCAGTACTGAGCACCCGAGCATGGTAGTGCCCACTCATCACTAATTACCAGTACTGAGCACCTGAGCATGGTAGGGCTCACTCATCACTAGTTACGAGTACCGAGCACCCGAGCATGGTAGTGCCCGCTCATCACTAGTTACCAGTACTGAGCACCCGAGCATGGTAGTGCCCACTCATCACTAGTTACCAGTACAGAGCACCTGAGCATGGTAGTGCCCGCTCATCACTAGTTACGAGTACCGAGCACCCGAGCATGGTAGTGCCCACTCATCACTAGTTACGAGTACTGAGCACATGAGCATGGTAGTGCCCGCTCATCACTAGTTATGAGTACTGAGCACCCGAGCATGGTAGTGCTCGCTCATCACTAGTTATCAGTACTGAGCACCTGAGCATGGTAGTGCCTGCTCATCACTAGTTACCAGTACTGAGCACCCGAGCATGGTAGTGCCCGCTCATCACTAGTTACCAGTACAGAGCACCCGAGCATGGTAGTGCCCGCTCATCACTAGTTACGAGTACTGAGCACCCGAGCATGGTAGTGCCCGCTCATCACTAGTTACGAGTACTAAGCAGCCAAGCATGGTAGTGCCCGCTCATCACTAGTTACGAGTACTTAGCACCCGAGCATGGTAGTGCCCGCTCATCACTAGTTAACAGTACCGAGCACCCAAGCATGGTAGTGCCCGCTCATCACTAGTTATGAGTACCGAGCACCCGAGCATGGTAGTGCCCGCTCATCACTAGTTATGAGTACTGAGCACCAGAGCATGGTAGTGCCCGCTCATCACTAGTTACCAGTACTGAGCACCCGAGCATGGTAGTGCCCGCTCATCACTAGTTATCAGTACTGAGCACCCGAGCATGGTAGTGCCCGCTCATCACTAGTTACGAGTACAGAACACCCGAGCATGGTAGTGCCCGCTCATCACTAGTTACGAGTACAGAGCACCCGAGCATGGTAGTGCCCGCTCATCACTAGTTACGAGTACAGAGCACCCGAGCATGGTAGTGCCCGCTCATCACTAGTTACGAGTACAGAGCACCCGAGCATGGTAGTGCCCGCTCATCACTAGTTACGAGTACAGAGCACCCGAGCATGGTAGTGCCCGCTCATCACTAGTTACCAGTACTGAGAACCCGAGCATGGTAGTGCTCGCTCATCACTAGTTACCAGTACTGAGCACTCGAGCATGGTAGTGCCCACTCATCACTAGTTACCAGTACTGAGCACCTGAGCATGGTAGGGCTCACTCATCACTAGTTACGAGTACCGAGCACCCGAGCATGGTAGTGCCCGCTCATCACTAGTTACCAGTACTGAGCACCCGAGCATGGTAGTGCCCACTCATCACTAGTTACCAGTACCGAGCACCCGAGCATGGTAGTGCCCACTCATCACTAGTTACGAGTACTGAGCACATGAGCATGGTAGTGCCCGCTCATCACTAGTTATGAGTACTGAGCACCCGAGCATGGTAGTGCTCGCTCATCACTAGTTATCAGTACTGAGCACCTGAGCATGGTAGTGCCTGCTCATCACTAGTTACCAGTACAGAGCACCCGAGCATGGTAGTGCCCGCTCATCTCTAGTTACGAGTACAGATCACCCGAGCATGGTAGTGCCCGCTCATCTCTAGTTACGAGTACAGATCACCCGAGCATGGTAGTGCCCGCTCATCACTAGTTACCAGTACTGAGCACCCGAGCATGGTAGTGCCCGCTCATCACTAGTTACCAGTACAGAGCACCCGAGCATGGTAGTGCCCGCTCATCACTAGTTACGAGTACTGAGCACCCGAGCATGGTAGTGCCCGCTCATCACTAGTTACGAGTACTAAGCAGCCAAGCATGGTAGTGCCCGCTCATCACTAGTTACGAGTACTGAGCACCTGAGCATGGTAGTGCCTGCTCATCACTAGTTACCAGTACAGAGCACCCGAGCATGGTAGTGCCCGCTCATCTCTAGTTACGAGTACAGATCACCCGAGCATGGTAGTGCCCGCTCATCTCTAGTTACGAGTACAGATCACCCGAGCATGGTAGTGCCCGCTCATCACTAGTTACCAGTACTGAGCACCCGAGCATGGTAGTGCCCGCTCATCACTAGTTACCAGTACAGAGCACCCGAGCATGGTAGTGCCCGCTCATCACTAGTTACGAGTACTGAGCACCCGAGCATGGTAGTGCCCGCTCATCACTAGTTACGAGTACTAAGCAGCCAAGCATGGTAGTGCCCGCTCATCACTAGTTACGAGTACTTAGCACCCGAGCATGGTAGTGCCCGCTCATCACTAGTTAACAGTACCGAGCACCCGAGCATGGTAGTGCCCGCTCATCACTAGTTATGAGTACCGAGCACCCGAGCATGGTAGTGCCCGCTCATCACTAGTTATGAGTACTGAGCACCAGAGCATGGTAGTGCCCGCTCATCACTAGTTACCAGTACTGAGCACCCGAGCATGGTAGTGCCCGCTCATCACTAGTTATCAGTACTGAGCACCCGAGCATGGTAGTGCCCGCTCATCACTAGTTACGAGTACAGAACACCCGAGCATGGTAGTGCCCGCTCATCACTAGTTACGAGTACAGAGCACCCGAGCATGGTAGTGCCCGCTCATCACTAGTTACGAGTACAGAGCACCCGAGCATGGTAGTGCCCGCTCATCACTAGTTACGAGTACAGAGCACCCGAGCATGGTAGTGCCCGCTCATCACTAGTTACGAGTACAGAGCACCCGAGCATGGTAGTGCCCGCTCATCACTAGTTACCAGTACTGAGAACCCGAGCATGGTAGTGCCCGCTCATCACTAGTTACGAGTACTAAGCAGCCAAGCATGGTAGTGCCCGCTCATCACTAGTTACGAGTACTTAGCACCCGAGCATGGTAGTGCCCGCTCATCACTAGTTAACAGTACCGAGCACCCGAGCATGGTAGTGCCCGCTCATCACTAGTTATGAGTACCGAGCACCCGAGCATGGTAGTGCCCGCTCATCACTAGTTATGAGTACTGAGCACCAGAGCATGGTAGTGCCCGCTCATCACTAGTTACCAGTACTGAGCACCCGAGCATGGTAGTGCCCGCTCATCACTAGTTATCAGTACTGAGCACCCGAGCATGGTAGTGCCCGCTCATCACTAGTTACGAGTACAGAACACCCGAGCATGGTAGTGCCCGCTCATCACTAGTTACGAGTACAGAGCACCCGAGCATGGTAGTGCCCGCTCATCACTAGTTACGAGTACAGAGCACCCGAGCATGGTAGTGCCCGCTCATCACTAGTTACGAGTACAGAGCACCCGAGCATGGTAGTGCCCGCTCATCACTAGTTACGAGTACAGAGCACCCGAGCATGGTAGTGCCCGCTCATCACTAGTTACCAGTACAGAGTACCCGAGCATGGTAGTGCCCTCTCATCACTAGTTACCAGTACAGAGTACCCGAGCATGGTAGTGCCCGCTCATCACTAGTTACCAGTACAGAGTACCCGAGCATGGTAGTGCCCGCTCATCACTAGTCCTCGGTCACTTTAGGTAAGCTATGATCTATTTCTTAATTTTCTGCATTTTTCCAATTAAAAAAGCTGGGTTGTGCCCCAAAGTACATAAATTTAACAATTACAGGGTGGTTGTCTGTCTAACAAAGATTAACATTTCCTGCAAGATTCCCAGTGACATAAGAGGTAACATTTAAAGGGCAATGACCATAACATGACCCACCTTGGCCGCTGATCACTGGTGTGAGGAGTCGGGGTAATATCCCCCCACATACTTGTGTAAGAACTTACAATCATTTACCAGAAGAGCTTTTGTCTGCTTCGGTTTCTGAGGATTTTCTTGCTCTGGAGGATTACAATCTGCTCATTAAAAAGCGAATTGGAAGATGTTTTCCCAGAATTAAGCTGGAACTGGATCTCGGGTTTATTGCAACATTAAGTTTTTTTTTGTTTTTTATTAGTGATGAGCGAGCATGCTTGTCACTACTCGGTACTCGCACGAGTATCGCTGTACTCGGGCTGCTCGGCGGGGACCGAGTAATCTCGCGATACTCGTGCTGTACTCGTGGTCTTCATCCCTGCATGTTGGCGCTCTTTTGAGAGCCAGCCCTCATGCAGGGATTGGCTGGCAGACCACTGCAATGCCACAGCCCTGTTAGTTGTGGAATTGCAGTGATTGGCCGGCCTGCACAGCGTCACCGAGCCTTTATACCGGCCGGCGCGCTGTGCTCTGCTCACAGCTATCCAGACAGTGAGTGCAGGGAGAGTGTCGCTGATTCAGGGAAAGCTTTGCGGCCCTTTATAGCTTTTTCAGTTGCAGGGCTGCAAACAGTGTGACCAAAAGTCCTTCTCAGGACTATTCTAGTTGTATACAGGCAGGCAGGGTATAGCCAGGTCGGAGTACAGTAGCAGAGTCCTTCTCAGGACTACTGTTGCTATATACAGGCAGGGTATAGCAAGGTCTGAATACAGGCTAGTGACCAAAAGAGTCCTTGTCAGGACTATTGTAGCAGTATACAGGCAGGCAGGCAGGCAGGGTAGTGGTGACCGTATACCAGCCTTCATCATATCTGGGGCTGGTGTACACAGTCTAAAACAGTCCTGATAGTGTCAGACTTCTCAGTAATTGTCGCTCCTAAAAACCAGTTAGGTTCTTATTGCGTCCGTGCTTGCATTTAAAAACCGCACGTGTGTGGCAGTCGGTGGCAGCGTCAGGCTCCATATTGTCCCTGGATAGAGACGTGCATGATGGCCTGTAAACATGAAGTGCCCATTGGAAGGAAGTGGGTGTATTTCAGTATAGCCCTTAGGCAGGGCAGCCAAAAATTGGGAGGCTCCACATTGTCCCTGGATAGAGATGTGCATGAGGGCCTCAAAACATTGTTCCCATTGCAAAGGAGCGGGTCTCCTGTCGTTGTAATGCCCATTCAGAAAGAATGGGCGAAAAAATTTACCACTGGGGGTATACCTGAAACAACGGCTTAACTATTGTAACGGTCACCATGATGGCGCATGAGGAGAAGGAGGAGCAGTCCAGCGATTAGCCAAAGTCCAGAAGTGTGTACCCATGGGTGAGTGGAGGTACATGGCAAACTTTAAATTCCGCTCTCATTTGCTGGTGGTGTGGTGAAGTCTGGCCCAATCCAACCCTTGTTCATCTTGATCAGAGTCAGCCTGTCAGCATTTTCAGTTGACAGGCGGGTGCGTTTATCTGTAATGATTCCACCTGCGGCACTAAAAACACGCTCTGACAAAACGCTAGCGGCAGGGCAGGCCAGGACTTCCAAGGCGTAGAGAGCCAATTCATGCCACGTGTCCAGCTTGGATACACATTAATTGTAAGGCACAGAGGAATGTCGGAGTACAGTTGTTTGATCTGCAAGGTACTCCTTGAGCATCTGGCCAAACTTAGGATTTCTTGTGGCACTACCCCTCACCTCAGGAGCTGTGGTATGTGAGGGGCTGAGAAAACTGTCCCACATCTTAAAGACTGTTCCCCTACCTCTGGCGGATTGGACTTGTGCCTCTCTCGGCTGTACGCCTTGGTTGTCCACTGATTCCTGACCTATGCCGCTAGCGTTTTGTGAGGGGAATGCTTTGCCTACTTCCGTGACTATGGCCTTCTGGAACTGCTGCATTTTGCCTGACCTCTCCGCCTCGGGAATAAGAGACATAAAGTTGTCCTTTTAGCGTGGGTCTAACAGTGTTACCAACCAGTAATGATTGTCGGCCAAGATGTTCTTAACGCGAGGGTCACGAGACAGGCAGCTTACCATGAAGTCAGCCATGTGCGCCAGACTCTTAACAGCCATCACTTCAGTATCCTGACCAACACGATGACTGAACATGCTGTCCTCTTCCTCCTCCTCCTCATCATCTACCCTGTCCTCTGGCCAGCCACGCTGAACCGAGGATATGACTGCATGTCATATCCTCAATTTGGCCAGAGAGTTGCTCCATGTCTTCATCCTCCTCCTCGTCATAGTCCTCCACTGCACGTTGTGATGAGACGAGGCTGGGCTGTGTGTTATCATCACCCACACCCACTACTGTTTCTTGCTCAAACTCATCGCGCTCCGCCTGCAATGCATCATGGTTGTTTTTTGAGCAGAGACCATTTTAGAAGGCAGAGAAGCGGTATGGTGACGCTAATAATGTCGTCATCGCCGCTCACCATCTTGGTGGAGTCCTCAAAGTTTTGGCGGATGGTGCATAGGTCGGACATCCCTCTCCACTCCTCAGGTGTTATGTGTGGAGTTTGACCCATTTCCCGACGGCTTAGGTGATGCAGGTACTCAACAACTGCCCTCTTCTGCTCACATATCCTGACCAACATGTGCAGAGTTGAATTCCAAAGCGTGGGGACATCACACACCAGTCTGTGTGCCGGAAGATGCAAACGGCGTCTTAAGCCGGCAAGGCCGGCCGAAGCAGTAGGTGACTTTCGAAAATGTGCAGACAGGCGGCGAACTTTTACCAGCAGATCAGACAGCTCTGAGTATGACTTTAGAAACCGCTGAACCACGAGGTTGAGCACATGGGCCACGCATGGAACATGTGTCAGCTGGCCTCGCCTCAAAGCCGCCACCAGGTTCCGGCCATTGTCACACACGACCTTTCCTGGCTTTAGGTTCAGAGTTGTGAGCCAGTGATCTGCCTGCTGTTTCAGAGCTGTCCACACCTCTTCTGCATTGTGGGGTTTGTCACCTATGCAGATTAGCTTCAGCACTGCCTGTTGCCGCTTCGCCGAGGCAGTGCTGCAGTGCTTCTGTGTCGCCCTGGACAAGCCAGGGGCCACAGAGCACAACACTTAAACACCCCACACTCCCTGCAGGCATATCATAGTCAAAACACAAAATCCTTGTTGCCTTCCCCAGGGGCTGTTGTCCACACCAGGGTGTGGAGCCAGGCGGTTGGTCTCCACCCACCGAGGAGGAGGGAAAACACAGGCAGTGAGAGTTAAGCTAAGGAAGTGGAAGGAGGAAAGTAGTAGAGAGAAGAAAAGTGACAGCAAAGAGCCTGAAGTTGGTCCGGGTGTGTGGACCGGACAGGACAGCAAGGTTGGCAGGATGTGGTGACCGTCTGCAGTGGAGGCCGATTGGAGTCTGCCGTAAGGACCGTGGACGGGTGCTGACCCGGCCGTACCGGACCGGTATACAAAGAGAAGCCAGCACCATTGGCAGAGGACTTTCGGATCCCGGCAAGGCTTGGTGTCGCCGTGAATTTGCCAAATCCGTTAGTGAAGGGAACCTCAGGGTTTCCAAACAGCCAAGTCCAGATAGAAGGCAACCGTACAACCGTGAAGGGGAGACACCGCCACAGCCAAGGGCAACCGTCTCCCAGGGCCAGCGCCTGTGGGCAAAAGGGGCTCCTCCGGCCCATATCCAGGTCGGGGAGCGGGTTACCATTGGGAAACCATCACTACCAACACTTAACTTAGGTGCAGGGAGAGACAGTCATCACTAACCTGCAGGGAGGAACAACCGCAGCCGTCCGAGTGACCCGTCCATCCAGCCACTTGTTTTACCGTGAACTGTGTCATCATCATTGGGCTGAGTGAGTACCTCCATGCCGTGCGGCACAGCGCTGCCCCTGCGACCCTGCACCTCATCAGGCCCCGCAACCCGCCTGTCATCCATCTCTACCCCATCACCAGGCCCTGGGACAACCAACCCCCCTACCCACGGAGGGGAGAAATAACAACAAAGCTGCTCCCTGTCACAGGCTCCCGGGATCCCCGTCCAGAGCAGCGGTGGTGTCCACACAATCACCACAACCGTGGATGGCGTCACGGACAATATCCCCAAAACCCAAACCACCCCTTTTCACTCACGGGCGAGTAGGGCCGCTCGAGTCGCCGGGATCCGGCCATCGCTCGAGCCAACGAGCGATAGCAGCAGCCGTAGAGCAGCGTCAGCCGGACCCGAGCAGTGGGAGAGCGCAGCGTCCCCTCCTCCGCCCGCGACACTTCCAGCTTGGGACTGGTGTGGAGGGTAAAGTGGATCAGGATGCGCAGGAGGAGGAGGAGGCTGAGGAGCATGACATTCCGGAGCTGTAGAGTGTGTGTGAAACCCTGACTGAGGTAGGGCCTGCAAAACTTGGTGTGTGAAGGACGTGTTCCGTCCCTCGCTCAGACTGGGTCCCAGCTTGCACAATATTAACCCAGTGTGACGTCAACGAGATGTAGCGGCCTTGCCCACATGCACTTGTCCACGTGTCTGTGGTTAGGTGGACTTTGGCTGAAACAGCGTTGTTCAGGGCACGTGTGATGTTTTGTGACACGTGGTGGTTATGCAATGCGGGGACGGCACACCGGGAGAAATAGTGGCGGCTGTGGACCGAGTAACGTGGGACAGCTGCCACCATCAGGTCGCGGAATGCTTCTGTCTCAACCAGCCTAAAAGGCAACATTTCCAGCGCAAGCAGTCGCGAAATGTTAGCATTTAGAACTGTGGCATGTGGGGTGTTGGCAGTGTATTTGCGCCTGCGTTCAAAGGTTTGCTGAATGGATAACTGAACGTTGCGCTGGGACAAGGACGTGCTTGATGATGGTGTTCTTTCTGCGTAGGCAACTGCAGGTGCAGGAGTGGAGGAGGCTTGTTCGCAGGCAGCATGGACAGGGGATTGGCTCGCATGCACAACCAGCGAAGACGTAGCAGTGACATCAGCAAGCACTGCTCCTCGACTCTGTTGTACTTCCCACAAAGTCGGGTGCTTGGCTGACATGTGCCTGATCATGCTGGTGGTGGTCAGGCTGCTAGTTTTGGTACCCCTGCTGATGCTGGCATGGCAGGTGTTGCAAATGGCCTTTTTAGAATCATCTGGAGCCAACTTAAAAAACTGCCAGTGTCAGAGTTCCGGGTTTTCCAGTTTTCTTTTGAAAGAGCTTGCCCTTTGTTAACATGGAGTTTTCTGTTATGTTGCCCTACTTCCTGTCCATCTGTTTAAAAGCCGCCCCTAAAGCTTAGTCCAGTGCCTGAGTATACTGCTTCCTGTGTGCTCCTGCCCTGCTGCTTTTGGTTCCTGATTGTTATTCGGATCCTCTTGGAAAACAACCGACACCGACTCTGGACTTCATCTGGTATCATCTAGCTGTGCCCGGACTCCGTTTGCCGTCTTTGGTCGGCACTTCTGCCCGGTTCCTTCCGTTTAATACCACTCTGGACTCACATCACGTACGGACATTTTTGGACTTACCTATTGCCCTTTTGTGTCCCGGCTGCTGCGCATTTAGGGCTTCTGGGGTGATTGCCAGACAGTCCCTGTATAGGGGTTCGCTCTTGGTGGTCTCCCTGGGGGAGTCCGGTGCGCGGTCCCGGGAATTCCCTTTCGCTCCGTCCCTGGAAGGTATTTCCTGTATTTATGTTCTACTGTGTTTTTGTTCCGTTTATGTACATATTTGCTGGTTGCATATTATAAACGTCTTGCACCAAGAACTCGTCTCTGGTTGTCATTGCCCTAACGCAATCGAAATCCTCAATACATACAATAGTATTACAGCCAGACTCGGGAAGACCTAACATTTGTACAGGCACCTTGTGTCGTGTTGTTCCGGGGAACAGTTGCCTGACGTCTGCCTGGGGCCACCACTCTGCTTCTTACTGCCTGTTGGGATGCTACGCCTCCCTCCCCCTGTGCACTGCTGTCCTCGCTCTGCATATCCTCCTGCCAGGTTGGGTCAGTTACTGGATCATCCACCACGTCGTCTTCCTCTTCCGCACCCTGCTGCTCCTCCTGACTTCCTGACAATTGTGTCTCATCATCGTCCACCCCTTGTTGAGACACGTTGCCAACTTCGTGAGAACGTGGCTGCTCAAATATTTGGGCATCTGTACATACAATCTCGTCATGGCCCACTTCAACAGGAGCTGGCGAGAGGCCAGAATTTGTGAATGGAAACGTGAACGAACAGCTCTTCCGAGTGTACAAGTGTGGGATCAGTAATGTCCGTGGACGTGTACTCGGCCTGGTGGTAGGAAGGAGGATCAGGTTCTGAAATGTGCGGTGCAGTATCACGGCTACTGACACTTGACCGTGTGGAAGACAGAGTGTTTGTGGTGGTGCCAATCTGACTAGAAGCATTATCCGCTATCCAACTAACAACCTGTTGACACTGGTCTTGGTTCAAGAGCGGTGTACTGCTGCGGTCCCCAAGAATTTGGGACAGGACGTGCGAGCGACTAGATGTGGCCCTTTGTTGTGGCGAAATTAGAGCTTGCACACAACCTCGGTCTCTGCCTGCACCACCATCACGTCCACTTCCTTGTTCGTTGACAACGCCCTTGCGCATTTTGCAATGCTGTGCTGATGTGTATTATTCACTAGACTTGTGCGTTATATCCAAGTTTTTGCAAAACTCACACAAATGCAGCGGAAAGCTGCCACCAACAGGCACACACGTGCGTTTTTTAAATGCACGCATGGACGCACTAAGAACCTAACAGGTCTCTATCCAGGGACAACGTGGAGCCTCCCAATTTTTGGCTGCCCTGCCTAAGGGCTATACTATAATACACCCACTTCCTTCCAATGGGCACTTCAGGTTTACAGGCCCTCATGCACGTCTCTATCCAGGGACAACGTGGAGCCTCCCAATTTTTGGCTGCCCTGCCTAAGGGCTATACTACAATAGACCCACTTCCTTCCAATGGGCACTTCAGGTTTACAGGCCCTCATGCACGTCTGTATGCAGGGGCATTGGTGAACCTCACAATTTTGGACTGCCCTGGCAAAGGAAAATACTACAAAGACTCACTTCCTCAAAATGGGCACATTAGACTCAAGAGGCCTTCATGTACGTCTCTTCTCAGGGACATCGGAGTGCCACACAATGTTTTCACGTAAAATCCTTCATGTATTAATCTCAAAAAGTAACATACACCAGCTCTATCTCACTATTGCGTATGTGCCCTTAACATTTCTGCCATGAAAAATCATTTTGGGGTCATTTTGGAAGGTTTTCTGGTGAGTCCGTAAAAATGGCGTAAAACGCGGACAAAATTGTTCACAGCTGTGACTTTTCAGTGATAAATGCTTCAAGGGGTCTTCCCCATGCTGTTGCCATGTCATTTGAGCACTCTTCTGAGACTTTTGTGACATTTTTAGGGTTTCTCCATTTCACAAAAATACTCGGGTCTCCCATAGGATAACATTGGGCTCGTTGCTCGGCCCGAGTACACGAGTATCTTGGGATGCTCGGCCCGAGCTTCGAGCACCCGAGCTTTTTAGTACTCGCTCATCACTATTTTTTATGTCTCATTTTCAAATAAAGAACCTTATGTGACAATGACAAGTTGCTCAGGATGTATCAGATGCTTCTAAATATTTAATTGATATTCTTTTTTGCGGGGATATTCTTAAATATTATACTTATTGTAGAAAAATGTTTAACTGTAAAGAAACAATCAATGATATTGATATTTACAGGAATTATGACTTGTGTGTGTTAAGGGATCATCTGGTGAGGTGGATCCTCAAAGCCGTGGATCAGGGTGATTAGCCCAGACAGGAAGCAACGATACAACAGCAATGGAGAACATGTGGAACAGCGAGGACCAGAGCATCAGGACATGCAGGGGGCAAATGATCAAGGGAAACTGTAAGCAGTAGATGTAGCTGAAAAGTAGTTATACACAGGAATAGCTGAGAAGTATATACCATCAGAAACTTCCAGCAGGGATATGGTTAACCACAGTATTAGCATGAATGTATATGCAATCAGGTAACTGCAGACGGGATTTGTGTAACCACAGGACTATCAGAGATGTACTGTATATGTAATCAGGAACTTTCAACAGGGATATAGTTAACCACAGGATTAGCAGTGATGTACTTTATATGTAATCAGTAATGTGCAGCAGGGATATAGTTAACCACAGGATTAGCAGTGATGTACTTTATATGTAATCAGGAACTTGCAGCAGGGATATAGTTATCACAAGATTGGCAGTGATGTACTTTATATGTAATCAGGAACTTGTAGCAGGGATATAGTTAAGCACAGGATTAGCAGAAATGTACTGTATATGTAATCAGGAACTTTCAGCAGGGATAGAGTTAACCACAGGATTAGCAGTGATGTACTTTATATGTAATCAGGAACTTTCAGCAGGGAGATAGTTAACCACAGGATTAGCAGTGATATACTTTATATGTAATCAGGTACTTTCAGCAGGGATATAGTTAACCACGGGAAGAGCAGTGATGTACTTTATATGTAATCAGGAACTTTCAGCAGGGATATAGTTAAGCACAGGATTAGCAGAGATGTACTGTATATGTAATCAGAAACTTGCAGCAGGGATATAGTTAACCACAGGATTAGCAGAGATGTGCTGTATATGTAATCAGGAATTTGCAGCAAGGATATGACTAACCACAGGATAAGCAGTGACATTTATGTAATGAGGAACTTGTATATACCACCAGTGTAGCAGTGACATACATGCAATGAAATATATTGATAGCTGAATGGAGTTTGCAAAATCTAGTTGTTTGCCATCATATTCCCCACACACATGATACCCTCTGCCCCGCCCCATTAGGACTGTGATTGGAGCAGTAGTAATGGGACAGATATTTTTGAACATTGTGACTATTACAATTTGTTAGTGATGACTGCTATTGTAGGAAACGCTGGACCAAATGTTATGGATGGAGGGGTGCGGTCTATAATTTAATACAGGACCCATAGGGTCTATGGCGCATTAAGTGAGTCCATCATTGTGTGACCCATATAGGCCCGTAACTGAATATCTCCTATTTGTACTATACATGAACTTTGTAGACAAGAAATAAATAATCAAATGTCTGTAAGTTAATTATGGACGGTAGCAACAGAGCAGCAAGAGGCGAACAGAGCGATGAATGTTAATGAGCGGCGGCTGCAAATCCACCGGCAATCGCTGATCATCATTTCACATGCACGCGGTAAACAAATAAGAACTCGCGCACACCAAGCAAAGATATCAATTATGTCAAGACCCGAGGAAAGGACAATCAATGGCAAATAAGCTCCGCACTGCTAACATTAATGGTGTCCTGAGCAGCCATGGGGGAGATAAGACATGTCACTGGGGACTGTCACCCGTCCAAAAACATACAAAAGCTGCAGGGTGCACCATACACCTCATGGATTCTGCAATAAATGGAAGATAACGGTCAAGAAACGCTCAATATCTCAATACACAAATGTAATCTCTACAGTTAGGTCCAGAAATATTTGGACAGTGACACAAGTTTTGTTATTTTAGCTGTTTACAAAAACATGTTCAGAAATACAATTATATATATAATATGGGCTGAAAGTGCACACTCCCAGCTGCAATATGAGAGTTTTCACATCCAAATCGGAGAAAGGGTTTAGGAATCATAGCTCTGTAATGCATAGCCTCCTCTTTTTCAAGGGACCAAAAGTAATTGGACAAGGGACTCTAAGGGCTGCAATTAACTCTGAAGGCGTCTCCCTCGTTAACCTGTAATCAATGAAGTAGTTAAAAGGTCTGGGGTTGATTACAGGTGTGTGGTTTTGCATTTGGAAGCTGTTGCTGTTACCAGACAACATGCGGTCTAAAGAACTCTCAATTGAGGTGAAGCAGAACATCCTGAGGCTGAAAAAAAAGAAAAAATCCATCAGAGAGATAGCAGACATGCTTGGAGTAGCAAAATCAACAGTCGGGTACATTCTGAGAAAAAAGGAATTGACTGGTGAGCTTGGGAACTCAAAAAGGCCTGGGCGTCCACGGATGACAACAGTGGTGGATGATCGCCGCATACGTTCTTTGGTGAAGAAGAATCCGTTCACAACATCAACTGAAGTCCAGAACACTCTCAGTGAAGTAGGTGTATCTGTCTCTAAGTCAACAGTAAAGAGAAGACTCCATGAAAGTAAATACAAAGGGTTCACATCTAGATGCAAACCATTCATCAATTCCAAAAATAGACAGGCCAGAGTTAAATTTGCTGAAAAACACCTCATGAAGCCAGCTCAGTTCTGGAAAAGTATTCTATGGACAGATGAGACAAAGATCAACCTGTACCAGAATGATGGGAAGAAAAAAGTGTGGAGAAGAAAGGGAACGGCACATGATCCAAGGCACACCACATCCTCTGTAAAACATGGTGGAGGCAACGTGATGGCATGGGCATGCATGGCTTTCAATGGCACTGGGTCACTTGTGTTTATTGATGACATAACAGCAGACAAGAGTAGCCGGATGAATTCTGAAGTGTACCGGGATATAGTTTCAGCCCAGATTCAGCCAAATGCCGCAAAGTTGATCGGACGGCGCTTCATAGTACAGATGGACAATGACCCCAAGCATACAGCCAAAGCTACCCAGGAGTTCATGAGTGCAAAAAAGTGGAATATTCTGCAATGGCCAAGTCAATCACCAGATCTTAACCCAATTGAGCATGCATTTCACTTGCTCAAATCCAGACTTAAGACGGAAAGACCCACAAACAAGCAAGACCTGAAGGCTGCGGCTGTAAAGGCCTGGCAAAGCATTAAGAAGGAGGAAACCCAGCGTTTGGTGATGTCCATGGGTTCCAGACTTAAGGCAGTGATTGCCTCCAAACAATTCGCAACAAAATATTGAAAATAAAAATATTTTGTTTGGGTTTGGTTTATTTGTCCAATTACTTTTGACCTCCTAAAATGTGGAGTGTTTGTAAAGAAATGTGACAATTCCTACAATTTCTATCAGATATTTTTGTTCAAACCTTCAAATTAAACGTTACAATCTGCACTTGAATTCTGTTGTAGAGGTTTCATTTCAAATCCAATGTGGTGGCATGCAGAGCCCAACTCGCGGAAATTGTGTCACTGTCCAAATATTTCTGGACCTAACTGTAAGTGATGATAAACCGCACCTCCCCCATGGATCACAGATGACTCTGCTGACCCTGCCCGCTAATAATGAAATGACTCTGCTGACCCTGCCTTCTAATAATGAGATTACTCTGCTGACCCTGCCCTCTAAAAAGGAGATGACTCTGCTGACCCTGCCCTCTAAAAAGGAGATGACTCTGCTGACCCTGCCCTCTAATAATGAGATGACTCTGCTGATCCTGCCCTCTAATAATGAGATGACTCTGCTGACCCTGCCCTCCAATAATGAGATGACTCTGCTGACTCTGCCCTCTAATAATGAGATGACTCTGCTGACCCTACCCTCTAATAATGAGATGCCTCTGCTGACCCTGCCCTCTAATAATGAGATGACTCTGCTGACCCTGCCCAACAATGATAATAAGATGACTCTGCTAACCCTATCCTCTAATAATGAGATGACTCTGCTGACCCTATCTTCTAATAATGAGATGACTCTGCTGACCCTGCCCTCTAATAATGAGATGACTTTGCTGACCCTGCCCAACAATGATAATAAGATGACTCTGCTGACCCTGCACTCTAATAATGAGATGACTCTGCTGACCCTGCCTTCTAATAATCAGATGACTCTACTAACTCTGCCTTCTAATAATGAGATGACTCTACTAACTCTGCCCTCTAATAATGAGATGACTCTGCCGATCCTGCCCGCTAATAATGAGATGACTCTACTGACTCTGCCTTCTAATAATGAGATGACTCTACTAACTCTGCCTTCTAATAATGAGATGACTTTTCTGACCCTGCCCTCTAATAATGAGCTGACTCTGCTGACCCTGCCCGCTAATAATGAGATGACTCTACTGACCCTGCCCTCTAATAATGAGATGACTCTGCTGACCCTGCCCTCTAATAATGAGATGACTCTACTGACTCTACTAACTCTGCCTTCTAATAATGAAATGACTTTTCTGACCCTGCCCTCTAATAATGAGATGACTCTGCCGATCCTGCCCGCTAATAATGAGATGACTCTACTGACCCTGCCCGCTAATAATGAGATGACTCTGCTGACCCTGCCCTCTAATAATGAGATGACTCTGGTGACCTTGCCCTCTAATAATGAGATGACTCTGCTGACCCTGCTCTCTAATAATGAGATGACTCTGCTGACCCTGCCCTCTAATAATGAGATGACTCTACTGACCCTGCCCTCTAATAATGAGATGACTCTACTGACCCTGCCCTCTAATAATGAGATGACTCTGCTGACCCTGCCCTCTAATAATGAGATGACTCTGGTGATTCTGGTCACTATTGACACAAAGATGACTGCTGACTCCACATTTTAGTGAGAATGAGATGACCACACTGGTTCTGCACCATGATAATATGTAGAAAACAGATAGCTATCACTATTTAACTTTGTGATATTTAGCAAGTGACAGATATATCAATATATTACTTGCTGATAATTATCAGGTAACAGCTTTCTCTATACAATATATCACTTGCGGATGAGTAGCAGGTAACAGCTTTAGCTATAAATCACTTGCAGATAATTAGCAGGTAATAGCTATATCACTATATCACTTGCAGGATAATTAGCAGGTAATAGCTATATCACTATATCACTTGCAGATAATTAGCAGGTAATAGCTATATCACTATCACTTGCAGATAATTAGCAGGTAATAGCTATATAACTATATCACTTGCAGATAATTAGCAGGTAATAGCTATATAACTATCACTTGCAGATAATTAGCAGGTAATAGCTATATCACTATATCACTTGCAGATAATTAGCAGGTAATAGCTATATCACTATATCACTTGCAGATAATTAGCAGGTGACAGTTATAGCGCTTGATCACTTGCTGATAATTACCTGGTGAATTATTAATATATTACTATGTTTATCCATATGGTGGACACCTCTATTAATACCCTATATTACACGCCATGTGTCATCACGTGCTGCCTCCGTGTGGTTCTATATACAGGATCCAATAGAACACAGCACAATATTTTTCCCCAGTTTCCCGTGGATCCCTATGAACATAGAGACACATAGGGCCCCGTGGCACGTGGACTTTTCTGGCTGCTCCTTCTCAGATCTTGCACGGAGCCATCACAGGAGGGTTATGTTTTTTATTGCCAATGACAAGTATTGTTATAATGAACAGTCCTCCGAGGATCCCTCTGTAAAGTTACATGAATTGCTTCACCATCATCTCATTGAACTGTTTGTGCCCCACACACGAAAAATCCACTAATGATCATTGTAATAGGAGAAATAATCCAAGAACAATGCGTAATTGCTCCGCAGGGACCACGTCAGCCCCACATCAGCCCCAGCACCTGATCATGATGTGACCTTCTCGCCTCGTAATGAAAAAATCACTGTAACTGATCACTTTAGAAAATTATCATCTCTTGTGCAGCATTGACCTCGGATTACGCCCAATGACGCCCCTACAATACCATCGAGGCACTGCTATATCTCATAATATCATTTGCAGAAGCTAAAGATGCCACATAGACATGCTGAGCATAGCAAGCACCAAAAACGTTTAGGAAACTGCCCATTAGCTTCTCCCATAGTGCTAAATACAAATGCACATAACAATGTCTATCCCTGATGACAGCCATGATACCCACCAGCTACAATGTCACCACCTTCATTACTGCTGACCCTTTGCTGTAGAAATGTAACCTGGTTTCTTAAGTTGCATTGTTGTTGTCGATGTTATTGCAATTCAATGCCATGAAATGTTATACCACGCTGTATGCTTCATATTGTCAACAAGGTACTGCAGTTAGTTAGTATTGTAGTTTTATCTCCATATACTTGGGTATTGTCTGGTAATGCAAGTGGCTAATAAAGACTGGTGCCTGAACATAAAGAGGAGAGCCATCCGAGAGAAGGCTGGAGACTGAAGAGAAGAGCCACGTAGAGAAGGCTGGAGACTGGTGACTGAGTGTGAAGAGGAGAGCCGCCCGAGAGAAGGCTGGAGACTGGTGACTGAGTGTGAAGAGGAGAGCCACCTAGAGAAGGCTGGAGACTGAAGAGAAGAGCCACCTAGAGAAGGCTGGAGACTGAAGAGGAGAGCCACGTAGAGAAGACTGGAGACTGGTGACTGAGTGTGAAGAGGAGAGCCGCCCGAGAAAAGGCTGGAGACTGGTGACTGAGTGTGAAGAGGAGAGCCGCCCGAGAAAAGGCTGGAGACTGGTGACTGAGTGTGAAGAGGAGAGCCGCCCGAGAAAAGGCTGGAGACTGGTGACTGAGTGTGAAGAGGAGAGCCGCCCGAGAAAAGGCTGGAGACTGGTGACTGAGTGTGAAGAGGAGAGCCACCTAGAGAAGGCTGGAGACTGGTGACTGAGTGTGAAGAGGAGAGCCACCTAGAGAAGGCTGGAGACTGGTGACTGAGTGTGAAGAGGAGAGCCATCAGAGAGAAGGCTGGAGACTGGTGACTGAGTGTGAAGAGGAGAGCCATCAGATAGAAGGCTGGAGACTGGTGACTGAGTGTGAAGAGGAGAGCCATCAGAGAGAAGGCTGGAGACTGGTGACTGAGTGTGAAGAGGAGAGCCACCTAGAGAAGACTGGAGAGTGGTGACTGAGTGTGAAGAGGAGAGCCATCCAAGAGAAGGCTGGAGACTGGTGACTGAGTGTGAAGAGGAGAGCCATCAGAGAGAAGGCTGGAGACTGGTGACTGCGTGTGAAGAGGAGAGCCATCAGAGAGAAGGCTGGAGACTGGTGACTGAGTGTGAAGAGGAGAGCCATCAGAGAGAAGGCTGGAGACTGGTGACTGAGTGTGAAGAGGAGAGCCATCAGAGAGAAGGCTGGAGACTGGTGACTGAGTGTGAAGAGGAGAGCCATCAGAGAGAAGGCTGGAGACTGGTGACTGAGTGTGAAGAGGAGAGCCATCAGAGAGAAGACTGGAAACTGGTGACTGAGTGTGAAGAGGAGAGCCATCCGAGAGAAGACTGGAGACTGGTGACTGAGAGTGAAGAGAAGAGCCACCTAGAGAAGACTGGAGACTGGTGACTGAGTGAGAAGAGGAGAGCCACCTAGAGAAGGCTGGAGACTGGTGACTGAGTGTGAATAGAAGAGCCACCTAGAGAAGACTGGAGACTGGTGACTGAGTGAGAAGAGGAGAGCCACCTAGAGAAGGCTGGAGACTGGTGACTGAGAGTGAAGAGAAGAGCCACCTAGAGAAGACTGGAGACTGGTGACTGAGAGTGAAGAGAAGAGCCACCTAGAGAAGGCTGGAGACTGGTGACTGAGAGTGAAGAGAAGAGCCACCTAGAGAAGGCTGGAGACTGGTGACTGAGAGTGAAGAGAAGAGCCACCTAGAGAAGGCTGGAGACTGGTGACTGAGTGAGAAGAGGAGAGCCACCTAGAGAAGGCTGGAGACTGGTGACTGAGTGAGAAGAGGAGAGCCACCTAGAGAAGGCTGGAGACTGGTGACTGAGTGTGAAGAGGAGAGCCACCTAGAGAAGGCTGGAGACTGGTGACTGAGTGAGAAGAGGAGAGCCACCTAGAGAAGGCTGGAGACTGAGTGAGAAGAGGAGAGCCACCTAGAGAAGGCTGGAGACTGGTGACTGAGTGTGAAGAGAAGAGCCACCTAGAGAAGACTGGAGACTGGTGACTGAGTGTGAAGAGAAGAGCCACCTAGAGAAGACTGGAGACTGGTGACTGAGTGTGAAGAGAAGAGCCACCTAGAGAAGACTGGAGACTGGTGACTGAGTGTGAAGAGAAGAGCCACCTAGAGAAGACTGGAGACTGGTGACTGAGTGTGAAGAGGAGAGCCACCTAGAGAAGACTGGAGACTGGTGACTGAGTGTGAAGAGAAGAGCCACCTAGAGAAGGCTGGAGACTGGTGACTGAGTGTGAAGAGGAGAGCCACCTAGAGAAGACTGGAGACTGGTGACTGAGTGTGAAGAGAAGAGCCACCTAGAGAAGGCTGGAGACTGGTGACTGAGTGCAAAGAGGAGAGCCACCCAGGAGAAGACTGGAGACTGAGTGTGAAGAGGAGAGCCACCCAGGAGAAGACTCGTGACTGAGTGTGAAGAGGAGAGCCACCCAGGAGAAGGCTGGTGCCTGAGTGTGAAGAGAAGAGCCACCCGAGCGAAGGCTGGAGACTGGTGCCTGAGTGTAAGGAGGAGAGCCACCTAGAGAAGACTGGAGACTGGTGACTGAGTGTGAAGAGGAGAGCCACCTAGAGAAGACTGGAGACTGGTGACTGAGTGTGAAGAGGAGAGCCACCTAGAGAAGGCTGGAGACTGGTGACTGAGTGTGAAGAGAAGAGCCACCTAGAGAAGACTGGAGACTGGTGACTGAGTGTGAAGAGGAGAGCCACCTAGAGAAGACTGGAGACTGGTGACTGAGTGTGAAGAGAAGAGCCACCTAGAGAAGGCTGGAGACTGGTGACTGAGTGTGAAGAGGAGAGCCACCTAGAGAAGACTGGAGACTGGTGACTGAGTGTGAAGAGAAGAGCCACCTAGAGAAGGCTGGAGACTGGTGACTGAACATAAAGAGGAACGCCATCCGATAGAAAGCTGGAGACTGGTAACTGAGTGCAAAGAGGAGAGCCACCCAGGAGAAGACTGGAGACTGAGTGTGAAGAGGAGAGCCACCCAGGAGAAGACTCGTGACTGAGTGTGAAGAGGAGAGCCACCCAGGAGAAGGCTGGTGCCTGAGTGTGAAGAGAAGAGCCACCCGAGCGAAGGCTGGAGACTGGTGCCTGAGTGTAAGGAGGAGAGCCACCCTAGAGATGGCTGGAGACTGGTGATAGAGTATGAGGCGGATAGTCACCTGAGAGAAAGCTGGAGATTGGTGCCTCGGTGTGAAGAGCATAGTTAGCCAAGAGAAGTCTGGAGACTGGTACCTGCTTGTGAAGAGGAGAGTCTCACCAGAAATGGCTGGAGGCAGGTGTCTCATTGTGAAGAAGAGAGCCACCTGAGAGAAGGCTGGAGACTGCCTCAGTGTTAAGAGGAGAGCCATTGGAAGGAAGGCTGGAGACTGGTGTCAGGAGGAGATCAAGACCAGAGAAGGCTGGAGTCTGGTGCCTGAGTGTGAGGAGGAGATTCCCAAAAGAAGACTGGAGACTGGTGACTGAGTGTGAAGAGGAGAGTCACTGGAGAGAAGGCTGGAGACTGGTGACTGAGTGTGAAGAGGAGAGTCACTGGAGAGAAGGCTGGAGACTGGTGACTGAGTGTGAAGAGGAGAGTCACTGGAGAGAAGGCTGGAGACTGGTGACTGAGTGTGAAGAGGAGAGTCACTGGAGAGAAGGCTGGAGACTGGTGACTGAGTGTGAAGAGGAGAGTCACTGGAGAGAAGGCTGGAGACTGGTGACTGAGTGTGAAGAGGAGAGCCATCCGAGAGAAAGCTGGAAACTAGTGCGAAAGTGTGAGGATAAGAGCCACCCGAGAGAAGGCTGGAGACTGGTGCCTGAATGTGCAAATGAGTGCCACACAAGAGAAGGCTAGAGGCTGATTGTGAAGCGGTGTTCCACACCCAGAGGGCAGGAGCCTAATTTCTGAATTTGAAGGGAAATTCCACATTAGCGAAGGCAAAAGACTTATGCCTGAGTATGAGAGAGGGCTGAAGAAAAGAGTGCAACATCCAAGAGGGCTGTAGACTTCTACCTGCTCATAATGAGGAGTACCACACCAGAGAGGGCTGGAGACTTGCACCTGTGTGTAATGAGGAGTGCCACTCTGACTTTCCCTTTTCCCCTGCTTGGGGTTTATCCCTTTCTTTTTAGGACCATGCAGAGTTCCTCACTTTTTCAGTTGTTAATCTTCAGCACTTCCCTTTGTTTCTTTATATACCCTCATTCCCCCTTACTCTGTGCTAGTGATAGGTCTATACCCTTAACAAGTCTTCAGTGCAAGCAGTCAGCTTGTATTCATCTGGAGACACGTAGTTGTTGCAGTTAGTCTCCCTGAGTCATCTGGAGATAACTTATTTGTTTACTTTCCCCATGTTTGTTATCCCTGTGTCTTCTTAAAGGCCCCTTTACACACTGAGACTTTCAGCGATCCCACCAGCGATCCCAACCTGGCCGGGATCGCTACAAAGTCTCTGGTGAGCTGTCAAACAGGCAAACCTGGCCAACGACGCAACAGCGATCCGGACCGCTAGTCTTTGGGGACGTTGTAAAGCAGCTTTTTGAAAGGGAAGTCGCTAACAAAATCGCTGTAAAGTCCTTTTACACACTGAGACTTTGCTGCACAGCGGGAAACAAAGGACCAAAGAATGGTCCTGAACGATTTGTAGCGATCAGCGACTTCACAGCAGGGGCCAGGTCGCTGATGTGTTTCACACACTGCAATGTCGCTGGGGAGGTCGCTGTAACGTCACAAAACCGGTGACGTTACAGCGATGTCGTTTGCGATGTTGCAGTGTGTAAAGCCACCTTTAGCGCTTAGTGGGATTGACTAAGCGCTCATGCCATCCATTCCCTTACAAGGGCCTATTTCGGGGTCAGGTATCCGGCTCGGTGCATAGGTGCGGAACCTATCTAGGCTTGTGAGGGAACCAGAGACCAGCAGTAGGTTTGGTCAGGGGTTACCGTCTCCCTCTTCCCTAGACAAAGGGTTTCCCTTCCCTTTTGTCATTCGCTTGGTACTTTCCCGTACCTATCGTGACAGTTACCTTCCAATACACCCATAACCACAACATTTTAGTCCATGTGAGGACCTTTCTTGATTAAGATCCTCACATGGACCGAAACGTTGCGGTTATGGGAGAATAAAAAATTGTTATTGGAATGCTGCTTCCATAAGTTTTGTAAGAATAGAAACAATGTGTTAATAGGAACAATGTAGCTTTATTACATTGGTACACTAGACGCATAATCGAAGAACTGAAATGACCGGTCACAGACTCACCGTGTCCTCCGCCGCCGGTGAGCTCTAACAATATTCAGTACAGCGCTAAGCCCTGACCGGAGCGGCCGGGAGGACACAGCGCCAGCCGGAGTGTAATTTACCCATTTATTACATGGCTGAACTCTCCAGGGTTTGTTACATTGGGTCAGGAATATTATGCTCAGTAAATATCAGCTTCTGTATTACAACTGGTACGAAATGGCTTTATTATTTGTGAGAATGGTCAGTCAGTGCGAATGGAGATGGAGGATTTATTTATTTTACTGATATAGCGGCATTAATTCCACAGCGCTCTACAGACATCAATCCGGCCCGTCCACCCAATGTGCTGTAGACTACACCGCGACGGGCGAATCTAAGTACCTACAGTATGTGTCTAATTACCAAGATGATATAATGTTAATAGTGGTAATAAATGAACATATCCTAATTACAGCTGTGCAGAATATGACCAGGATTTCAGCAGGGAGGGGGGTCTCTGCAGCAAAATTAAAATGGACCCCCCCTCCCATTAGAGACGCTGTGATGGTTAGTGGTGGATTCCTTGACTTTTTATTCTCCCCAAATTCTTCATGATGACACATTTGGTTTATGAATGAATTTCAAAAATTGTTCTTTATTTTTAGCTTTAATCTTATTTGCAAACTTTGGGCACAAAACGTTTTATGTTCTGCTTAAAATATCACACATTTTGTGCAATAAACATCTTTAGGCATACATAAAAGGGGGAGAAGGGGGGGGAGACTGAAGTACAGGTGTGCAAAAAAGTGGTGACTTTTCAAAAAGTTGCAAACGATGAATCAGGTGAGTACATCTGGAAAGACCCCACACCCTGCAGACAATGCCAAACACTAAAAAAAACAAAAAAAACACAGGTAAATAATTGTAAAATAGACCAAAAAAAAGACCCAAAATAAATAATAAAGAGCAAATAAAAAAATAAGAAAAAATATAGAAAAAGAAGAAGAAAATACAATAATGAATCGGGCTCATTAGGTTTATTTATTTAGCATTTATTCCATCCAGATAAAAGTCAGACACAGCCTAATCCTTTCCATACATCTATATATCATCTGTTGTATGTCCGCCATGTCTTTGGAAATTTGAAGGATTAAATCAGGGCCCACTTAACCAGCATCTTCCATACATGAGGTGATGTAACAGTTTTAAGCAAACACACAGCTATATAACATTGTTCCAGGCAGTAGTAGATAGAAGGCTTTAATAATCTTCACACAGGGCTTTCATAATAACATACATGACAGTCTGTTCACGGATTATCTTCTCACCTTACACAGTCTTTCTCCATACACAGTAGATGTACACAGAGAAAAACACTGTACCTTATCATGCAGTGAGGTGAGAGGAAGGGGTGAATCCTGAACTCGGTCACTTCTCTCCTCTATACTTCTGTTCAACAGAGTTTGCTCTTGAACTATCCTGAGCTATTCTCCACTCCTGACAGTATCTTTCCTGGACTGGCTGGACTCTGTAGCTTGACTCTTCTCAGGATACATACACTACAAAACACTTCTTTCCTCTTTACAGAGAGGCAAATACACACTCCCTTGCTTCCCAGCATCCCCTGGGTCACTGATGGATACTTCCTGCCTCCTGCTGCAGACCTAACTCCCCAGTTGCTGGATGAATTTAGATCATCTGTGCAGTTCCTACTTGTCACACATCAATTACAAAACTTTTCCTTCAAGCTTTTTGCTGTAGTAGGTGCAATCATAAATAGACACTTTGTCCACATCCAGCCCCAGGGAATCATTACTCTGCTCCACTTCATGTCAATTATTTTTATTTGTGAATAGTTATTTCATATTAATACTTTGCATTATTTTTATGTAGTATTATGTAGTATTTTATACTATTATTGTGTTATCGCTATCATGTTATATAGTTATTTGAACAATTATTTTACAGGCGATAATAGTAGTAGTAGTATTGTATATTATTTATTATTCTATTTTATATGTATTACTGTTTTGGCTGTTGTGACATTTTACATTACTATTATGTTATTACTATTATTTCATCGTATTGCTTGATACTTTGTGTGTTATATATATATATCTATCTATCTGAACTTACGAGGCTCCCTAGGTTATGTCCACGGAGTAGCTGCTGGCTGGTGGAGCAAATCTGAGGCAAGACTGGTAAAACTAGAAGATTTTGAAGGACAAAACCACAAATAAAATGAGGAGACAAAACAATAGTTAGGTATGTAATTTGCCAGCCAGAGTCAGGCACTACGAAGCCAAATCAAAATCAAATGGTCAGGATGAGGGAGAATAGCAGAGAAAGACGGAGTTGGGGTCTCAAACTGGGACAGAATCAGCAGTAAGCTGGGACTTTAAGTAGGAGTGGTGCTGCCCAATTAGACACAACAGAGAGCGAATTACTTCTGTTGAGCAACTGTGCAACACACACACCACTCTCCCCGGCAGTGTAGCACCACAAGTCACAGAATTTTTCTAGCTGGAGTTTTTGTGATTCCCTTGTGGGGAGAATATGTTGACCCATCATAAAATGTTAGGAGTCTGTGAGGGGGCATACTGTGTTGGGGGGCTATGGGGGAACATACTGTGTGGCGATCATCATTCTGTGCTGGAGGTCTATGAGAGATTATGCTGTGGGGATCATCATTCTATGTTGGGGGCTGTGGAGGTTCAAACAGTATTAGGGTGCTGTAAGGGTGTTACAGTTGCTAAGGAGCGGCAAACGTCCGGGTGTGGAACCACTGGGCCGTACACCGCACTCCCCGGGAGGAGCTAACCTCGAGATAACCCCTATACAGGGATTGTCAGGCGCAGTCCCAGGGGGGCCAAAATGCACGACTGCCAGGACCAGTGGTGTCGGGTCTTACGGACTCTGAAATCCAGTACAGAAGTGGTGGCACAGACGTGGTGGCTCAAAGGTGGTGGAAGCTCAGATGTGGCAGCACAGAGGTGGTGGTAGCTCAGATGTGGCAGCACAGAGGTGGTGGTAGCTCAGACGTGGCAGCACAGAGGTGGTGGTAGCTCAGACGTGGCAGCACAGATGTGGTGGTAGCTCAGTCATGGGAGCACGGAGCTGGTGGTAGCTCAGACGTGGCAGCACGGAGCTGGTGGTAGCTCAGACGTGGCAGCACGGAGCTGGTGGTAGCTCAGACGTGGAAGCACGGAGCTGGTGGTAGCTCAGACGTGGCAGTATGGAGACAGTGGTAGCAAACTCTAGGAAGAGACACAGATAGCGGGTATAGGTAACTGGTACTAGCACACAAGGCGCAGGACTATACACAATTATGGGTATGAGACCTGAGAACTACCAATGCACGTTGGATAGGCAACATTGCTCAGGCGCCTCCCGTAAGGGGAGACAGTCTCAAATACAGTCAGGCTGATAGTTGACCACAAGGATCACTACTGACATCAGCGTAATATGATAAAATACATTTGCAGATCTAAGGTCCCTGGTCATCAAGAGGTTAACAAACAAAATGGTATCAATACAAACTATAACTCGGCACTCAAAAAAACAAACCCTTACTCAGCTCCATGGAAAATAAAAAGTTATGAGTCTCAAAAAAAATGGTGATACTGTATAAGCTATAAAATAATTTCACATAACTCAGAATTTGTTGTTTTTTAAGTCACGGAAATCTAAAAACAATGATGTAATTTTGACATTGCTATAATTGTATTGACCCCGAGAATCGTGTTACCAGTTCATATTTATATAACGAATGCTTTAAAAACGTTTTTTGGTTTTGTTTGTAATGTTACCCCAGTTTCCAGCAATTTATGATATAATGAATGGTGTCAATCAAAACTGCAACTTGTCCTGGTAAAAAGTGTGATGAAGAAATAATAATAAAAAAAAAAAAAAGGTTTTGGCTGTTGGAATAAAAAGTGAGGAAAGAACAAAAACTTGTCATTAAAGACCTGAATGATACAATATTATACAATGCCCATTGTTCACGGATAGATACATTTTATCTAACATTCTAGAATCTGTAACATAAGACATGTAACTATAACTTAACAAGGTCTTCGAACTGAAGAAATTAGATTCTTTCACAAAATTAGCCCTAAAAATATAGAATCTAATATCCCAGCGGAGATCACGGGAGATCGGCTCGTTACAAACTTTTCAAAATTCCAAAATAAAACAAATTTGATTGTGGGAAAGTGGAATTTGTTACATTGTGTTTATTTACGCAAAACTCTAAACAAACTCGGAGCGGCCGGATTTGTATATTTAATACTTTGTAACAATCCGGCAAACACTGTGCAATGCTAACCGTTCCATCCACTGCGGATGCTCATGTGGTACGGTCTTAATTAATGAGGGGTCGGAGAAAGAAACCTTTACAGAGTACAGAAGGGACGTCTCAAGTGCTGTGTTGTTCAATGGCAAACAAAAAGGAAACATTTTAATAGCCCATTCACTTGTGTAGAGGCTTTTTGAAGCTATGAAATGATGAACAAAGAAGCAACTTAACCAAGGTTGACCTCTTCTGCTGCTGCCTGGCTCCAACCGGGGAGACAGAGCAGATAGAAATGATAATAGACCCTTCCGCCATTCATCCTGAGGTCAGATAGATTCACCTAGCAATCAACAAAAACTGTGACTCTACTTATATAATGAGCATCATGGGAAATTGCAGTAAATGTACAGGCAACATGTGAAGTGCTCCCACTGGACCTCATATGGATTAACCACTCTACACAAGAAAAATGGTCAATAAAAGTATCAGCTTGACATTTAAAAATGTATACAGCTACCACTAGGGGGAGCTCACTACATACAGATTTATACAGCCACCACTAGAGGGAGCTCACTACATACAGATTTATACAGCAACCATTAGAGGGAGCTCACTACATACAGATTTATACAGCCACCACTAGAGGGAGCTCACTACATACAGATTTATACATCCACCACTAGAGGGAGCTCACTACATACAGATTTATACAGCCACCACTAGAGGGAGCTCACTACATACAGATTTATACATCCACCACTAGAGGGAGCTCAGTACATACAGATTTATACAGCCACCACTAGAGGGAGCTCACTACATACAGATTTATACAGCTACCACTAGTGGGAGCTCACTACATACAGATTTATACAGTCACCACTAGGGGAAGCTCAATACACGTTGACTTGTACAGCCACCATTAAGCAGAGTGCATTTCATAAAAATTTATACAGTGACCACTCAGATGCATAGGTAGGGGTTAAGTTTAGAGTGGGAGCTGGTACAACATTTGGGTGTGCCCCTAACCTGGTACCCATGCTTGCAATAACGGTGGCACACCCTGTATGTGGGTATAGGAGAACCTCAGCTGATGACCAGACGAATACTGATAACAATACTCTATACCAAGACGATATTACTGCCATATGGTGACCATATAGTGGTGAGTACATACTGCTATTATTGTAGACAGATTTTCACTAGTTAGGTATGTAGGATCTTCATTTTACGGCAGAAAAAGGGTATTAATCCCTTGACTGTGTGTCTGTGCCCCGTGGGACTCCTCTGCTCTTTGGTCCCCATAGTGGCTGCTACAGTTGTAGTTTGACTTTCACATGCAAGTCAATGGCTTCCATGGATCGACTGACATTGGATATTGGTGAGTGTTGATAGATTGAGCTATGCTCCTAGGAGCCTCATTACTCACATGTTACAGCGGCGCTTTACTCTTACCTCTCTGCACTGGTGATAATCTTAGACATATTGTAAGATCGGATACATCTGGCATCAGAAATGTGCTCTCTTGAGACATATTTGTAACTGAAATGAATTGTCTTACAAGTAATTTGGCAGAGAAAATAACTGTGAACAAATCGTGAGCTTTGTGGTCAATTCTCGCAAATCTCAGGTGTTCACAGGTGAAGAATGAAGATACAATTTAAAAGGGAATTTATCAATCCCAAAATGACTATAAGGCTGGACTCAGACGAGCGTACGGCATCGGATGCGATATGCTAATGAGTCCCGGCTCAGGCTCTGCTGCGAGCGTGAGCCGAGTGTCATGCGACTGTCACTCGATCCTACAATCAGGTCACAGCTGTGAAGCTGAGGACGGGCGCTGCGGAGGAGAGGAAGGGGTTAATCCCCCCTTCTCCTCCATTGTCAGCCTGTGCGTATATCGCACTGCACTGGGATAACATCCGAGTGCGGTCCGATGTATCTCTCGCACCCATACACTTGAATGGGTGCGAGGGAATTGGCTCTAGCAGAAAATTCCAGCATGCTGTGTTTTGGTGAGTTTCTCGCCGAGTCTCTTCAATGCAAGTCTATGGGTGCGTTAAAAAAACCCCCAAAAAACTCATGTCACACGGATGGCACATGGACCATTGTAAGGTCCTGGTGGTGTAACCTCTGGGACGTGCACCGGACTCCCCCAGTGAGGCAACCCAGAGCTAACACCTGTACAGGGACTGTGCGGTCGCCCCGCCAGAGGGCCTGGATGCACGGTAGCCGAAGCACTAACTGTACAGGAACAGTCCGTTCAGGAAACTGGGAGGAAGATGTCCCTGGGACCACAGAGCTCCTGGAGGTAGTCCAGATGACGAGGCTCAGGTTCAGGTGCTGGATGGAGATGTCAGGTAGGAACCGGATCCAGCTGAACGAGAGGGCAGAGGTCACCAAGTGGAGCCGGGTCCAGACTGAAGAAGATGGTGGAGTTCTCAGCCGACAGTCACCGAAAGGGCCCCTGGGAAAGCCATGGTCAGGACCGTGTTGGAGCGGCAGGACTGGCTCTGCAAGAAATACAGGGTTAATACAGGACAAGGCAAAAGGAGACCTGACCTCCTAGCTTACAAAACACATTGCTCAGGCGCCGCCCACATGGACAGGGAAGCCTTATATACCCTGTCCCGGCATCATGTCATATCCTGCTTCAGGAGTGCTGGGCCTATAAGTTAGGGCGAGTGGGCGCGGCCCCGCCCTATACACATGCATGGGCCTCAGAATCAGAGCCAGACCACTCAGAGTCAGACACAAGTGAGCAGGACGCAGGGGAGCACGAGCGGGAGCGGCAGTCGTGACCGGTGGGCACGTGGACCGGATCAGTGGGTAAGGAGTGATACTGTGAGATTGGGTCAGTGGGTAAGGAGCGGTGGCGTGACACCGGGAGCGTGACAGTACCCCCCCTTTATGCCCCCTCCGTGCAAAGTACCCCTGGGGCACCCCGGGCCGGGTCTCCAGGCCGCGAAGCAGCTCATCAACAGGGAAGGACTGCAGACTCCGCACCCTCCTCTTGGCCACTACACCTCTTACCGGACACCCCTTGTCAGCAGCAACTGGGAGAGGGAGAGCACTGGCAGCAGGAGAGAGGGAACCAAGGACCACAGGCTCAGGTATCACAGTCTGGACACAGGACGGACAGGCAGAGACAAAGGAGGCGACATCCTGAGGAAGAGACGGCCACCAATGGGCCCGACCAATAGCGCTCAGGGTGTCCTCCCGACTGGCATGGACAGTCGCTTCCAAAGAATGCCCCCCATTGAAGAACCTAGAGTCTGTCGGACTCCGCGACAAAGGACTTCCCAGGAGGAACCTGTGCCAGGGGGGACGTAGTCACCGGAACAACTGCATTAGGACCAGCGCCGGACTGAGTTGTCTCGTCTTCAGAATCCAGGGGCATAACAGACTCTAGTGCCAAAGACCAGGGAACGACACTGGGTTGCGTCGTCTCTTCT